>NW_026879709.1:0-273465 GCF_032173495.1 Musca vetustissima | reverse complement strand
CACTGCATCTACCTTTAAATGATGCTGACATTTTGAAGCTCGATTTTGAGTGTTTTTTTAATTTTATTTCTAGCTTTAATACGCAAACAGGAATTTCTAAAAATCGATTATAAAATTATTGTAGTCGCGAATCTGCGTAATTTGATATGTATTTTGTGTATGTAGTATGCACAGCTTCAGAGTAATACTCATCGGAATGTGCGAATTTTGTGCGATCAAATTTCTAAAAAACCTATTTTTCAGGCCCAATTTTTTGATCTGTCAACTGAATGATATGGGTACCCCCGATCAATAAGGTTGTTTACGTTTCGGATGATATAAAATCTTCTTCGTGAAAATCCATCTACTAGAACGGCGGGAACTGGCCTTCCAAAAACACGAAATTTGGCAAAAAATGTTTTTGAAAATATCGCGGATTTATTTGCGTTTTCTGTGTATCATTTCCGCTTCAATAAATGGCCTCATACGGATTTTGATCTTTTTCGAAAAGAGAACTTTAAAAGCTTCAGCCGAAAGAGAGATTTACGCAATTTATCTCAAAAATAGATTTTGCTGGCACATCCATGGTTCTTAATGGACCACATTGAAATCGGTATAGATCGATGTATTTTTTTAGGGTGCACACCGAAATCGGATGCGCGTTAATGGCATATGGAGTTTTTGGAAATTATTAGCGTTTTACGATTTTTTGGGTACTTCAATGTAACGTGTGGCACATCTTAGCCGTCAAATGAAATTTCGCAAAATATGTATGGATTGGAAGATAAACTTCAGTACTTCCTGGAAACCGCATGCGCATCAAATGATTTTGAGAATTACGCGATTTACACGCAATTTAAAATGTATATTTCATAATATTATTTTATTTTAAGATTTATTCCTATTTATAGAATTCTTAGATTTATCGGAAGTGTCTTGATATAATCCGCAAGGCGTATACTTATACACAAAAAGTGATTATTATTATATATGTAAATTTTTCGGCGATATTCGGGTAAAATAGCAGAATAACCCCAACATTTCTTTCTGAAATTTCTTGTATAAAATTAAAAAAATAAATATGATGACATTATTTTTTCGAACCAAAAACAAATATTTTTCCTCAATATCTTGTTTTGTTGTCGCTGCGATTTAGAAACCGCTACACGGACTTGTGTGATTTTGATGTCATTTGATTCATCATGGTGTTTAGATTATGTAGATATTTTTAAGTTAATTTTTAGGTGTGTGTATGTCATTAATATAATGAAAATATTGATGTAATCTGCTATATGTTTTTATTTTTCTCATATTTCGCGAATATGTGCAACTTTATTGTGATTATTATAATATATTCATATTCTTATTTTACGGAGGAAGATATATATCAACGTTTTTGGTCAATATAATAAACGGCGTAATTTTAAGATTTTTTTCTTATGCCTAAAATTAAAACCTCGATAACTTTTGCGCGCATCAACCAAAAATTAGATCGCGAACGGTTTCGGAGTCGGAACATTTTTCTCTATATGTGTACCAAAAATCATTGATGTGCCACAAAAACAAAAAAGCTGATTTTTTGAAAATGGAATATTAAAAAATTGGCAATATTGCCCATATATATATATATATATATATATGGGAAATTCTGTCTATGGGAATTAATGGACCGAATAAGCACCAAATCGAAACATGTTTTGTTAATACTCCCACCATATTGCGGTACACCTGATTTCGATATTTTTTAGAATTTTCGCCAAGTTTTTTAACCAAATTGGCTGTAAGAATTATTGCCTAATTAGGAAGGTCTTCTGTCCACAAAATACATTTAGAATGACCATTTTAAGTATTCTGTATATGGAAAATCCGTCAAAAAGTCTTTAGTTCATTGATTTTTTTCTAAGGACGTTTGTTTATAGGAGACCTTCATAAGGTAACATATGTGTAGAAAACCTTTAGAAAGTCTTTAGTCTATAGGAACGTTCAGAAATTTTTTGTTTATAAGATATCTTCAAAAGATTTTCTGTCGATAGGAGACCTTCAGAAGGACTTCTCTCTAGAGGAGACCTTCAGAAGATCCTCTGCCTATAGGAGATCTTCATAAGGTCTTTTGTCAATAGGATATTCCCAAAAAGTCTTCGTTCCATTCGAAATTTTCTGCTTTCATTTTCTGCTTTTCAGGAGGTCTTCTATTTATAAGGGATATTGAGAGACCGTCATAAATTCTTCTGTCCATCCGAAATCTTCTGCTTATAAGAGATCTTTTAAAGGTCTTCTATTTATAAAAGATCTTCAGAAGTCTTTTACATATTGGAGGCCTTAAGAAGGTCTTCTGTCATCAGGAGATCTTCGTTCCATCCGAAATTTTCAGCTTAAAAGAGATTTTCAGGAGGTCTTCTATTTATAAGGGATATTGAGACACCGTCAAAAATTCTTCTGTCTATCCGAAATCTTTTGCTTATAAGAGATCTTTTAAATGTCTTCTATTTATAGGAGATCTTCAGAAGTCTTTTACATATTGGAGGCCTTAAGAAGGTCTTCTGTCTTCAGGAGATCTTCAGAAAGTCTTTTGTCAATAAGAGATCCCCAAAAAGTCTTCGTTCCATCCGAAATTTTCTGCTTAAAAGAGATTTTCAGGAGGTCTTCTATTATAAGGGATATTGAGAGACCGTCAAAAATTCTTCTGTCTATCCGAAATCTTCTGCTTATAAGAAATCTTTTAAAGGTCTTCTATTTATAGGAGATCTTCAGAAGTCTTTTACATATGGTAGGCCTTAAGAAGGTCTTCTGTCAACAGAATTCTTCTGTTTATAGAAGAACTTAAGGAAGTTTTCGATTTATAAAGGACTCCTGTCTATAAACCCTTTCAAGAGATTTTATTTAATGATATAGTACAGAATCTTAAGTGTTAATGAGCTAAAATATAAAACCTTTTTTATTTTTTTTTTTCTAATTTTTAGACTCCCGAATACATTCATTATTTATTTAATTAAATATTCTTATTTTTATTTTTGTTAGTTAAACATCCGGGCGAAAAAAAACTACTTACCGAAAATGCTTTCAAGAACACTAAACACTGTATAATGCCTTCCATTGTGTCGCCGGTTAGACAAAATGTACCCGTCAAGTGTCTGCCTTTGCGGCCCACTGTGGCCGCAGCCAGCGAGGCATGGACAAGAGCACGTTGCTGGCCCTTTGTTGTGGCCGTATTAACGCTAAGAGCGCGCGGCAATGGGGCCGCACGCATTATGCGCTCCAACGAGTCCATAATTTGTTAAATGGTAGTAGTGTGTAATAGAGTAGTAGTAGATGGTAGAAAAAAACGCGATGTTGTTGCTGTTGATGAACGCGATGCTGGTACGATGTAATGAGCGAACACCAGCACCAGGTTGTTGGGGAAACTATATTTCCTTATTATTTTTTGTTGTAGTTGTTGTGGGATTTTAATTTCAAGTTAGTTAAGTGTTGTAACACTTTTCATGTTTGTTGTTGCTTGATGATGATGGTGTTGTTGTTGTTGTTTTTGTTTTTTTTTTTTTTTTGCTCAGATTTTTTAGGTTTTTAAGCTAATGATTTCACATACTTTACCACCTACTTGGTAGGTGGTATTTTTTTGAAGTTTTTTTTTTTTAATTTGTTGATAATTATTTCATTTAAGTTTTTGTTGTAATTTTCGTTTTACATTTTGTTTTGTTGCTGATTTTTCTTGTGTGTTTACAGTTTTCCATTTAAAATTGTTTATATTTAATTTTTGATTTGTTCTTAAAATATTTACATAGTTTTCGTCGTATTGTACAATAGTTTTGTAAAAACTTTTTAATAACGTTCAATTTCTTTTGTTTCGTTTTCCTGATCTGAGGAATCTAACTTTAGAAAGAGATTTTCAAAAGGAAACAGAAAGAAAACAAAAAATGGAAAAATGTTATTAGTTTGATTCCGGGTGGCTGGGTTTTGTAGAAGAAAAAAAAAATCGGGGTTTGGATGGGATGAAATGAGGAATTGTTGTTTTTTTAATTTTGTTTTGAAAATAAATAAGAAAAAGCACACAGTTTTTTTGTTTTTGTTTTACATGGGGACGCGCGATAATGTTTGTGTTCATGTTATATTAATTTTCGAATCATACTACAATTATTTTTTGTCAGCATTTGCGTTTGGGAAAATACATATACTTCCGTTATTTATTCAAAATCACATTTCCGTTGAAGATATTAAACTTCCGGTATATCATTAATTCACAGAAAGTGGATATATGTATGTATTTGTATACGAATCCAGGAAATTGTCTGAATGTATATGAACAAGTTAAGACATGGAAGGATGGAGAGGCTCAATTATATTTCCAACCATCCCTAGATGTATGCAATGCTTTTCAGATATTTATAATGTAACATGTAATTTACGTTTCTCTCACACTCCCTCCTTCACTCACACCACCACACCTGTAGCCTGTATGCCTTTTCTAAGGTGTTTGTAATTTGTTTCTTTCCATACAATTTAATACCATACCACTTGTTTTGTTAGTGTAAAGCCTACAAGTATGCTTTGATTTAAAAACATATATTTACTGTTTAACCTACAAGTAGGCTGTGATTTACCACAACTAACATTAAAAGCAAAAAAGAAAAGAAACCGTAGCAAATATGTAATGCTCCTTTCATCTAAGTGTTTGTGTGACTGTGTTTGTTTTTAAAGTGTACATACATATATGTATATGTATAACGAGTTTGCCATAGAAAATAAATTGAATAAAATGCCTGTAAACCAAATTTACACAACCCTTTTTGTCTGCAAAATTTGTATTACTCCCGCGCCTTCGTCTCTTTTGATTATATGTGAATTACTCCTTTACTCACACTATGCTAGAGTATGTAAAGAGTGTGTAGAGCAAATAATGAGGCACAAGAAGAAGAAAAGCACAGAAGTGAAAAATGAAAAGAATACGGAAAAAATCTGTTTGCTGCCAGAGGTAAAATTTTGATGAATGAATGAACTGAAAAGGTATCAACTAAGCAAACATAACACCATACATATCCATAAAATGATGTTGGTAGACAGATATATTTTTAAAGATATTATTTTTCGGTATTTAATGAAATAGAATATCTATAAAGTAGACAAATATAGTAGTAATGCTCATAGAAAAAATAACATAACTAAATTTTAAGCACATTTTTTTACCAGAGGGACTGGAGGGTAAAGAAATCACTAAATAACATCACAAGTATGCCATTTCACTCCAAAAGGTATTAACTCCAAATTAATTTAGTGAAAGTCCGGTTGGGATTTGAAGCCTAGTTCCTAAGGTTGCATAAAAAACAGGTGTATACCAGGAAACAAAACTACGGTAGGTTTTATTGAATAAAATCTGGTGCTACAGGAAAATGAAAAAATGCTCTGCAATGAAATGTTCTAGTGTGATGACAAATGTCGAATCTTGATATAGTTGAATTTACTTCGCAAATACGATTTTAAAATACAATTGATATAAATTTAAATTATCGACGTAACTACCATTGCTAACTTACATTGTCCAATAAGTCTGATAAGTAGCTACACGAATAGTGGTAAATACGTAGTACTTCTATGGATTTCCTTTTCATTGTAACTTCGATCATATAGCTCATCTCGAAAGAGAAAGCAAGTAAAACGTCGTTTACATACCCATGACGCGGACATTCAAAGTAACTAAAATCAATTGGGTCTTCAAAATAACTTGAAAAATAAAATCAAACTACAGGTGTACAGTTTGAGCATACCGATTATAACGCGCGACATTTAAAAATGAGGTCTGAAATCCTCAATATACCGAATAGTGGAGATATCCAAAAACGGGGACCGATGTTTATAACTCTAGTGGAAGTGAGAGTATACTTTGTTGAAAGACTTTTCCAAATTGTCCAAAATACTGACATTTGGAAGGTTTTTTATGGGACTGCTTGATAAAATTGATCAATATTGAACGTTTTTGTAAACAGATTTAGTTTTTCGTCGGGCGGTTTTGTTTTCCTGAAGTCAAAATTAATAAAAAAAACGAACAAGAAAAGAAACGGAGCTTCGACAATTGGTTCAATGACATGAAAATTTGGTCTTTTGGTCAAAAGTATTTGTATTTCAATATTATGCCATACTGAATTATTGTTTTTGAAATTAACATAACAAATATGTTGACATTGCCTTGTTTTAAAATAAAATTGAATAAAACCAGTGAGCGGAGCAGTATAGTCGGACGGGGGCGACCACAACTACACAACTACCACGAAACTCTAACTTTCTGCGTATTTTTATTCCGAGCCTGGGCAATATTTCGATATTTGTACTGTCTTGACCGACAAGAGGTCAATAATATTCAGTACAGCCCTTCTAATTACTTGTTCAGGTGTTCGGTGTTGTGATGTTCGGCTTTCAATTGTGGCCTATAGATCGACTCGAAAAAAAACACAAAAAATTAAGTTTTTGGTTCAATTCATCCCAAAATTATTATCTGATCATCAACGATAATTATTCTTGACCATATGTGGATCCTCATGGGAAATTTTACAACAGTCGGCGCTATAATTCCGCCCTCTAATGTTAATGGGTTACTAAATAATATATGAATACGTAAACACTTGCCAATATTAAAGTGTAACTCTGACATCCGAATGCATACGACAATATAATTGGAATCAATCTAAAGGTCAACAACTCCTCTTGGATATACTATCAACTTCTCGGGTCTATGTTCTCCTGGGGTAAATATAGAATACAAATTTTGTAATTTTTCACACAAAAGTCAGGGTCAATTTGACCCGCTAAATAATGACCGACCCTTATCAAAATAGGCATGCTTATTCTTTGGCCCGATGCCCTTCTCCATGTAAAAATTCGCGATGTGTGGACGATAATTGTGGTCTCTGGAGCGACAAGAAAATTATAGAAAAATAAAGATCTTGGTCCATTTCAGCCCTAAATATTAACCGATCTTTGCAAAAAAACTATAGGGCTCTTCATTGGCCAGAACCCACCCTACATGCACAATTTCGTGAAGATTGGTCCATAACTGTGGCCTGTATTGTGTTTACAAATAATAATGGACAGACGGACACACATGTTTAGATCGACTCAGCTAGTCAAGATATGACGATCGGTATATTTAAAGGTGGGTCTAATACCAATATTTCGCGGTGTTACAAACTATTGGGCTGCACAAAGCTATAATACCCTGACAACATAGTTGTGTAGGGTATAATTAAGAAAAACATGATAGAAATGTCCAAATGATAATAGACAATTTATGCAGTATTTGAATAAATTTGTAGGCATTTTTGTTGTTGTTTTTTTTTAATTTATTTAAAATGTTAATTTGAATATTTTAAATACAATTTTTGTTTTCTAAATACTGGAAAATATATATGTTTTTCGATTGTCTCCAAAATTAAATTATAATTGTTGTTCTTTATAGTAATGAATATTATTATACTTGTCTTTTTTTCTAACTAAATGTTAAATAAATTATGTTAATTTTTGTAAAAAATATAAATATTTTAAGTTACAATTGTTTTTTTTTCATTTTTGGAATAATATACGTATGATATATATATATTTTTTTTTTTTTTTGACAAATATTTTTTGGTGGAACATATCTTATTATTCTCATCAAATATACATTTTTTTGAAAAATAAGGGGATTTTTTATTCAACGCCGAACAAAGAGATAAATATTGAAAAATGTATTTCGCCAAGAGTTTTCCAAAAAACAAAACCAAATACATGTATAAAATGGTACATATTTACCAAATTCATATGTCCTACTTCAGGTAATCAAAAAAATCCTATTACACAAGGATCGATTTTTTTTTTTCGAGAAAATATACTGTTCCTTTTTATCTGCTGGTACTTTAAATATCTGATTTTTGTCGTATACAAGATGGAGCCACAGACTAGGATGTATTTCCTGCAATAAGGATCAAATCGAAATCTACCTCTAATGAAAATACCTCTTTTCACCTTCCTTAAAATTAAAAAAAAATTTCATTTTCTTTTTTAATTATTTCTTGTTTCTTTAATTTTGCAAAAGGTGTATCCTTTTCGATTTCATTTGCCTTTGTGTGTTTGTGTTTTTCTGTGCCAACAAAAACACTACAACTTTGTTCGTTTTGTTTACAATTTGAAAACTGTTCTTTGCCGTATTTTAATCTTGTTTATTTCATCTCTATGTGGGTGTGTGTATGTGTGTGTTTTTGCAAGCAAATTACCTATATATACAGAAAAAATCTGAAACTAGAATATAAAAGTAAACTAGGCGAGATTGAGGTACAATTTAATTTGTATCCTGAACAACATTTGGTGTTTAATTTGCAAACAGAAGATTACTAAGAAAAAATAAATTTTTACAGCATCTACAAAAGAAATAGTAATTTGCTGCTTTAATCAAAGAGAATCAGAGAATTACATAGTTTGAAATGCAAAAAATAGTAATGAAGTGGTAAGTGCAATTTGAGAAAATATGGACTAGATTTCGGAACTTTGATGACTGACACAATGTTTGATATACAACGTGACAGCAATTCCGTACTTGGTGAACAAAAGGAGTCAAATTCTTCCTCATAACATGTATTCAATATAGATTGCCAGAATAAAATGGCACGATCCAATTTTCAAAATTCATTCAAGAACCAATAAGGAAAGCAGTAAAGTTGGACGGGGCCGACTATATGATACCCTTCACCACTTTGGATATATTCAACAGATAAATCCTAACAGACGTCGCATTTTTAAAGGGGACCAGCAAAATGAATGATCAGATATAGAAGCTATATATAAATCTGAACCGATTTCTACGATTTCAGGAAATTTAACACACATCATTTTAGGCCTAATTCACTACGCTGTACCAAATTTCGTGCAAACCGAAATATATTAAGGGACTTTGGTACACCATTTACCTTAAATTAGAAGAAAATATACATCGGAGCTATATCTAAATCTGAACCGATTTTCACGAAACTTAAAACACATCATTCTAGACCTAATTCATTACGCTGTGCCAAATTTCGTGCAGATCGAAAGATATATAGGGACTTTAGTGCACCAATTACATAAATCGGACGAAAATATATATGGGAGCTATATCTAAATCTGAACCGATTTTCACCAAACTCAGCACACATCATTCTGCGCTTAATACAGAACGCTCTGTCAAATTTCGTGCAAATCGAATGATATATAGGGACTTTGGTGGACCATTTACCGTAAATCGGACGAAAATATGTATGGGAGCTATATCTAAATCTGAACTGATTTTCAGGAAACTTAACACACATTATTCTATACTTCATTCATTACGCTGTGCTAAATTTCGTGCAAATCGAAAGATATATAGAGACTTTGGTGCACCATTTACATAAAACCGGACGAAACTATATATGGGAGCTATATCTAAATCTGGACCGATTTTCATGAGACTCAGCACACATCATTCCAGGCCTAATTCATTACGCTGTGCCAAATTTCGTGCAAATCGAATGATATTTAGGGACTTTGGTGCACCATTTACATTAAATCGGACGAAAATATATATGGGAGCTACATCTAAATCTGAACCGATTTTTCCCAATTTCAATAGGGTTCGTCCTTGGGCCAAATAAGTGACCTATGCCAAATTTCATCCAAATGGATCATAAATGCGACATGTACTTTGTTCACAAAAATACATGGACGGACGGACATGCGTAAATCGACTCAGAAAGTGATTCTACTCATATTCTCAAAAGGAACCATGTTTCTACCTCTTTTCCAGGAACCCAAGGATATGTGACGCTCTTCGACGTTAGTTGAGAGGCTCGTCAGTCATATTGGGAATGCGGCTTTACATTTATATAATACTGTATTTATATCGAAGTTAATCTGAAACTGCTTCTGCGGTGTTTGTAATCACTTCTGAAACAGAGATCAACGGAGATTTTTCCTAATTTTGCTCAACTCTATCAGAAAAATGAAAACTATTTCAGAAACCTCCACATTCATTCGAGTCACCTTTATGGATTAATAACGATTGCCATGATTTGCAGAAAATAAATATGACACGTTTTCAGAATTAATGGATTTTACGCAAATTTGATTTCCGTTGCCATAAACTATAACTTCCCCCACATATATTCAAAAAATAACCGCAACCGTATCCAACGTAAATACCCATTTAAAGTTATACTTCTTTTATCAAAAGAAAACCAAAAAGGACCCTTTAATTTTTCGCAAGCCATTATTCACCCTTTTTTCGGATATCATCGTCAATGAAGAGCAAAGGAGATAGAATACAAGTCATGCATAAGCTACACATTTCCATCAACGTCATCAAACTCATCTGATTCTTTTCCATCATCATCGTCATCATCATTGGCACACAATAGTGCTAGAAGGGTCAGGTATTCTATTGACTCACAGATACCAACAACAGCAAAAAGAGAAAGGAGAAAACCTCTATCACAAAAAAAAAACTAAGGTTATAAAATTTATTTGAACACATACATATGGCCATTGGCATATCATCATCAACATCATCGACAGTTTGAAAAGCAGCCGGAGCGGAGAAACAGCAACAGTATAACAGAGAAAATGTAATAAAAAAATTTGCTCAATATTTATTAAATAAATTTTACCCTAGGGGATTTTATAGAGACAGACATGCCCACACACACACTCACATGTATACACCCACACATTTCACCTCCCCCCTACACACATAAGAATGGATTATATTCCCTTTATACGGTATTTGTTTCAAAAGATAACACTAAACGTAATAAGTTTTGTTTTGACTTTTGTGGAAAAGCTTAAATAAAAGGACGACGAGGAAGAGGTGGACCTGCAGCAGCAACAACAACAAAAAACTTTATAAAAACAAAGTAGAGTAGCATCCTTTGGCACAAAAAAAAAAGGTTTCATTTGTATTGCTGTGTAAATGTTTGGGCGTCTTTTTTTCTTCCAGCTCTCAGAAGGTCAGTAGAGCAATCTTTTATAAATGACTTTAAATAAATGATAGTCATTCATATAATTTCAATGGGAATTTCTTTATAGAAGAAAAGAAAAAAAAATCATAGAGAAATGGATCAAAGATTAGTTGGGAAAAAGTGTACTCTTTGCAAAGAGGACTCCAGGCAGGGTATAGGCAAAGAATGATTTGAGTAATTTTTCCTTTAATGTCGGAAAACTAATTTCTCTTTTAGGTCATATATATAGAAAGCAGAAAATGAAAGGTTGAACAATTCGAAAGGAAATGTCATCTAATCATCGATAATGGACAGCTAATGTACTTGCCAAATAAATAGTTTATTGATTTGGTATTTATTGTATGGGGAGATAAAATCTAGTTTTTGGTTGTAAAGGAAAATAATGACTGTCATACCTTAAATCCTTTGATATGAGAAACAAATATGAGGATAAAATGAAGATCGAAGTCTCCATTTACTTTTGTTTATTTCCATAAGATGACAGGTATATTAATTTGGTCAAACCATTTGTAAATATCGAAAAATTATCTGGACACCCCACAAAAGCGTATTTATTATTGATGCCAATAATATATACGTGAAATTAGTCATGTCTGTTGAAATCACCCAGTATTAAAGAAAGAGCTCCCCACCTTTTGTAGTCGACGAAAAAATATTATTTTAAAAACCCAACGCATATGGTAGTCTTTGGAAAAATATTCTTAAAAAATCTACGCATATTGTAGGCCTCAACAAATATTCTTTAAAAAATCTTTAAAATCCACGTTTATTGTATACCTCAAAACTATTCCTTAAAAAAATCCACGCCTTTTGTAGACCTTGAAAACCTTAAAAAATAATCATTAAAAAATCCACACCTGTTGTAGGCATTGAAAAAATATTTTTTAAAAAGTACACGCCTACTGCAGGCCCTTGTTGTAGTGCTAGAAAAATATGCTTAAAAACTCCACGGCTGTTATAGAACTTAAGAATATATAAAAAATATATCCTTGAAAAAAATATTTTTAAACCAGTGAGCGGAGCAGTATAGTCGGACGGGTCCGACCATTTGATACCCTACCGACTAGATGTCAACAAATAATTCTAATATTCAGTAGACGAGGGGTGTACTTGTCCAGATTCTCTTTAGCGTGGGTTATGTTGTGATGTTGGGCTTTCAATTGTGGCCTACAGATCCACTCGAAAACAAAAACACAAACAAAAAATAAGTTTTCTGTCCACTTCATCTCAAAATTATTATCTGATCATTACCGAAAATTATAGGCGTTGTCGTTGACCATAACGGGAATCTCATGGAAAGTTACAAAGCGATCAGCGCTATATTACCGCCCTCTAGTGTGGTAATGGGTTACTAAATAATATATAAATACCTAAACACCTGTAAATATTAAAGTGTAACTCCCACATCCGAGTACATACGACAATATAATTGGTATCAATTTAATGGTCAACCACTCCTCTTCGGTACTCTATCAACTTCTCGGGTTTATATACTTCAGGAGTAAATATATACGCCATACAATACAAATTTTGTAATTTTTCACACAAAATTCAGGATCCATTTCACCCGCTAAATAATGGCCGATTTTTATCAATACATACATTCTTATTCTTTGACCCGATCCCCTTCTTCATGTAAAATTTCCCAATGTTTGGACCGTAATTGCGGCCTCTGGAGCGACCAGAAAAACCGACAAAAATTCGGTATTTGGTCCATTTCATCCCCTAAATATTAACCGATCTTTACCAAAAACAATAGGAACCCATCCTACATGCAAAATTTCGTGAAGATTGGTCCATAACTGTGGCCAATATCGTGTTTACAAATTATAATGGACAGACGGACGGACGGACGGACACACATGTCTAGATCGACTCAGCTAGTCGAGATATGACGATCGGTATACTTAAATGTGGGTCTAGGACCAATATTTCGCGGCGTTACAACCTCTTGGGGCTGCACAAAGCCCCAACATAGTTGTGTAGAGTATAAAAATGCATCACAGTCATTGAAAAAACATTCTTTAAAAGAATCCACGGCTTTTGAGGTCTTTAAAAAAATATTGTTCAAAAAATCCAGGTTATTGTAGGTGTTGAAAAAATATTCTTCAAAAAATCCAGGCCTATTGTAGGCCTTGAGAAAATATTCTTTAAAAAATCCACACCTCTTGTAATCCCCGAGAAAATATTCTTTAAAAAGTCGATTCTGGTAGTAATGAAAAAATATTTTTTTAAACATTTAGGCATTTTGCTTACTTTAAAAACAAAAAATATTAATTAAGAAACTAAAGCCTGTTATAGTCCTGGAAACTGTGTAGGTATAAAAACTTTGCTACAAAATATAGCTTATATTAAAAACGTAATTTTATATATTTAGCTATGTTCTATTTGCATTCATATATATTTTTTTTATAAAATATTTTAAATAATACACATGTACGTATTCCCATTCTTCTTCATTACACTGTGAATATTTAATATATTCATAACTAACAAATGCATAGTTTTAGGCGCTTAAATTTCATTGTTATTAAAGCATGTTTTCCATTTCTTGGAAATAGTCCATAATTTTATGATTTATTTTTTATGAACACATAATTGTATAATTTAAGAAGAAGCGCTTCATAATAATATTTTGTTAGAAACAACAACGAAATATTTAATATATTCATTCGAAACCAGTGCATAGTTTTAGGAGTTCAAATTTCTTTATTAACGAAACGTATTTCTTTTTCTAGGAAAAATTCCAAAATGTTATGATATATTTATTTATGAGCAAATATAATTAATTATATAATATTTATGAAATAGCTCATAATAATATTTTCCAGTGTAATAGAAACTCATCTTTGAACTATGAAATTGGACTAGAATTTCATGGATATTAATTATGTTAATAATTAATTGGATTTTAAGATGAATTCTGTGAAAAATATTATGTATATATACAAATAAATTATAAGTGGAATTTACTTCTATACGTTATTAGTTTACACATTTCTTAAACCCCGATAAAGAAATTATACAAATAGACAAACATTTAAAAAGATATGCAGCTGTTATTCGATTAATAAAAAAATATATATATATAAAGAATAGTTTGATTTAAAAATTACCACAAGTATATATTCTAAGAAGGATACTTAAAAAAATATATGATTATATCCATTTTCCGTCGAATCACTTTATATGTAAACTACAATTTTAGTTTGAACAGCTAAAAGTATACACTAATCACAACAGCTTTGCCAAACAATTTATTGTCAAATTCAAATATAGATGGCGCAGCTTTTTAACATATCATATCAACATCAAGTAAAAAAAATGTAAAACAGTTTCTTGAATAATGAAACCTTATATTGTGATATAAAGTTCAGTGCATATATTCCTCCCCTAGGCCAAGAATTAAAAAGAAAACTACTTCATTCAACTTTCCAACAACTTTATTCAATAAATGTCCATTTGTCGTTCTAAATGGCATACTGATTATATTTAATCGAAAAAAGATATCGATTAATACTATTTTATACCTAATGTGTAATGCTACAGTTGAAGTATAGATGTACCAGAGCCATCTATACTTCAACGGTAACATTACATCATCATCTCAATATTTATTAGATTTGTAAAAATCAGAAGATTACAAAAATCGTAAAAGTCTAAACCTGTGGCATTTGAAATATAAACCCTCGTAAAAGTCTAAACCTGTGGTATTTAAAATATAAACCCTCGTTTTCAACATAACTGACTTAACTGTATTTTGGACAACAAAAATTCCAACATATGTCCAATATTTATAACAGACGTTTCAAATCAGTAGCAAGGAATTTCTTCGCCATAATTGCCACTTATTTATAAATTCGATCGCAAGTAACTCATAGCATTCCGGAATAACCTTTATTGGTGGATATACTTTACTGTTAAATAGTCCTGCTTACAGAATAGCCTATCGAAGTTATATAGTGGTTAGTTTAGGAAATAAATTCTCTTTAAGAATTACCAGTGAAAGGTATGATAGAAGAATTTTGTTATAAAAATTATTTGGAAGAATAATCCAATGGAAAGACTTCAAAAGTAAGGCCTTCAAGCTTAGCTACGGTTTTTATTTCATTCCGATATGACCAGTTATATAGAAGGTACACAAGTTTGAAAAATTGTCAATCATTTAACCAAACTAAATATGTCTATGACTGTAGTATAACCCTCAAGATTATAAAGGATATGTGGTTTTTTCATGGTGGAGTGTATTCAATTTCGGCCTGAAACAGAGCATCCAATTGAGATTTTATTTAATTAAACTATGGTGTCTACTTTTAGGTATTAAATTTTTTACATCAGTACAACATTTATAGTTTTCTCATGGTAGAAGGTATTCAAATTCCGTCTGGGCCGGAGCATACAATTGAGATTTTATTTAATTAAAGTGTGGTGCCTACTTTTAGGTGTTACTTTGTTACATAAGAGCACTATGACATTTATAGTTTCCTCATGGTAGAGGGTATAAACTTCGGCCTCATACAATTCGAATTTTAGGCACCGCTAGATGGAAATTTTATTTAAAGAAACTATGGTGCCTACATTTAGGCACCACTTTTTTCAAACAGAAGAAGTTTTCAATATAATTGTCATCAGAATGGTATTCCTAGTTCCCTCATGGTTGAAGGTATACAAATTCGACCTGACCCAAAAAATAAGCATAGATTTAATGTACAAATAATAATGCCTACTTTTAGGTATTACCAAAAATAACATGTCAAAGCTATCAAACAACCACATTTGGTTCATTAATTATTCATTCGAATTTTTAATCATTAATTTAGGACTGGAAAAGGTATGTGATTTCATCGTGGTGAATGGTATAAAATTTATGCTTGGCACTCAAAATACAATTGAGATTTTATTTAAATAAACTATGGTTCATACTTTTGGGAACACCCTATTTATATCAGAACCAGTTTCCGAAAGAATTGTTATCAAAATTACAGCCCTAGTTCCCTCATTGTGGGGGATATACATTTAGGTCCATAGCATACAAATTATAGTGCATTACATATTTATACTAAAATATGTATTTTTAAGAGTTTGATTGGAATTTAATTAAAAAACTATGGTGCCTACTTTTAGGCACTAACTATTATACTACAACAGAACCAATTTCCAATATAATTGTCATCAGAATAATATATCAGAAATTTCGACCTGACCCAAAAATGCAGCTGAGATCTTAATTAAAACCAATTATGACGCCTACTTTTAGGTATTACATATTACCAAAAAACATTACAAAGCTATCACACAACCACATTTGACTTATAAATTATTCATTGACATTTTGTAAACATAAAAACACATGTGCATGATTTTTAAATTCAGGACTGGAAAAGGTATGAGTTTTGTGGAGGGTATAAAATTTCTTTCTGGCCCTTAGCACACCATTGAAATTTTATTTAAACAAACAATGGTGCCTATTTTTGGGCACAACTTTTTTTACATCAGACCCCATTTCCAATATAAATGTTCGAAGCATGTAATTTCTAGTTGGAGGGTATACACTTTCGACCTGGCTTAGAGCCGACTGCTAAGATTGTATTTAAACACATAATGGTGCCTACTTTTAGGCATTACTTATTAGCACCATAATTAATATTTAAAAGCTACAATATAACTGCTACATTTGGCTTATTAATTATTCATTAGAGTATTTAAGCACGAAACCACAAGAGCATGATTAAAAAAAACGGTTATCTTACGGATGGAAAGTTTTTATTAATTAAAATCATTTTTTATATAACTTTAAGTCTCCTTATGTCTTGGGGATAGAAATTATTTATTGAAAAGAAAAAATGTTTCTAATGGTTCTCTCATATCTCCGGGCGGGGTATATTTAAAAATAAGCAGCAACTTTATTCCTGTCTACTTAAAAATCCATTGGCATAGAATGAGAACTATGGCTAGAAAGTATATTGAAGGTATGTGGTGGTGGTTCAGTGGTTTATTTTTCTATTTTCTTATTATGTATTTTTAGTTTTTTTCCTTGCCAAGCAACTGAACCAAACGGAGCCAAGTTAATCAATTTTTTTTCCCGTATAGAAACAATATCATCATAGAACCATTTTCAAAGCAAATCCTAGCTAGTGGTCATACTTTGCCCAACTCCCAGCCCACCTCTTCTAGCATCTGCCGCTAAGAATAACTACTGCCACATCGCAACTTAATTGTCAGAGGCAGTAACAGCCACCAAGTAGAGCATGGCTCGTCTACTGGCACTTCTTAAGAGTTAGAACAGCATCAGCACCCGCAGTATCGACTTGATGACGACGAAAACGAGGATGATGATGACGCAGCATCATCACTAAAAGAATTATATTTAACTAACACTATGACGACTAATAGCGGCAGCACTGAACAACTTTAAGTGTAGATGAAACGTGAGTAAAACTATAAAATTCAAACAGCCTTCAGAGCATTTGTTTTGCTAATCCATTTCCCCTGTAGGCAGAATTCCACTGCCTGTCATACTTGCAAAAAAAAAACTGAGCACCCATCATGAGAAGAGATGATGCTTAACCACGGTTGTGGCAGCAAACTCATGATGATCAAGGGGATGCAAGGGTCCAGAGGACAACCAAGACGAATGACGCTTATTTGAATTTGACGAAGCTACTGGGTTCCACTGTTGTTGTTGTTTGCTTTAATTTTTCTATTATAAAAAACTTAGAAGTGAGTGAGTGAAGGAAGGGTGGCCCCAAAAAGGAACCTTACGATTCATTGCCAATAATAATGTCAGGAGTAAAAGATGTCTATGAAAATAAACAAAGACGAAAAGAATAGAAAAAAAACAACAAGAAAACTATCAAAAGAAGTAAAAATATGTTGAGAAAAAAAACTACAAACTAACGAAAGAATAGAGACGCCATTGTTGTTAAATGGCGCCATCATGGCGGTCATAGGACTTGAAGATAACAATGGAAGGAAATAATAATAGAAAAATAGTCGGCTACACAGACACACACACAACCCCAACACATTCTTTGCTGACTGACTGTATGACTGACACAGACATAGATAAATTGTAACCTCTAACCAGGCACAATAGAAGTAGGTACTTATGCGGTGGTATACGGGTTATAGAAATGATGATGCTGACGATGACGACAAGATGAACAAGATGAGGATGCCACTGCTTTGGCCAACATCAGAGACCTTCGTTGGTTTTAAATACCTCCAAAACCTCTCCACTGTTAAGATGAAAGAAGACAAATGGCGGCAGAGGTCAGGCCGCCAGCCAGGCAACCACTAAACCACACACATACAGATAGACCTTCTTACCAACACAAGTGACGATAATGGCCAACGATGAGTAGTAAATATTTTGCAATTTATACTTTATATAAAGTTATCTATCTATCTTATATATAAAAAGTGAAGGAGAACGCAAAAAAAATATTGAAGAAAATATGAATAATGAAAAGGAATGCTGTTAAGTAGCATAACAACAACAGCAAAAGAAAAAAAATCTCCAGCTGAAGGACAATTTACATAAGATGTTAAAATAAGGCAAAAGAGAAAAAACCCGAAAGAACGAATGAACGAACTTTGAAAAATAATCGCATTAAAATTTTAATTGGCTGTTACTAATCCCTCTTTTTTCTTATTGTTTTTGTTTTTGCAAAACTTTCTAATGGCAAAATAAGTCAAATTAAAACTATAGTAATAAAGAAAAGAATGCAAAAAACATAAAACATTAAAATTAAGTATTTTATCTCCTGTGACCATTGGTGGGCTATAAAAATTGTAATTATTTTGAAAAATGATTTGCAAAAAAAAAAAAATATTACTTAATATAGGCAGCAAGTGTAATGAGAGCTTCAGAAATCTTCAAATAACTGTTGTCATTGATTTACGATAAACTAGCCTTCTCTGATAACAATTGTATTAAAATTGTGGTGCGATGAAATTCTCCCAGACCAAATATTGTGAAAGTGTGTGTGTTTTTTTTTTTTTAAGCTATACCAAAAACGAAATTTTAAATGATATAAAAATCTTGAAACTGTAAATAAAAGCAATAGTTTAAAAACCTGTTGGTAAAATTGGGGATGTAGATCTTTTTACAAAAAATCATCAAAATTAGGATGTGGTTAATTTCAGTATGACCATTCTGAATTTCTAAATATTGCAAAACTTAATTTTTTTAAACAAAACAAGTGATCTGGGCAGTATAGTCGGGCGGGCCGATCATATACAACTATCACCGAATCATGGTTCCATATTCCTGGGTCTAATTTCCGATATGGGAATACTAAATAATTCTACAATATGTTTCAATATTTCTCCCATGTCCGACATGTTCAATCAATTGAATTCTTGGGCCAGGAGATCCCCTTCTCCGTGTAAAAATTCGTAATATTCGGGTCATGATTGTGACCTCTAGAGCAACCCCAAAAACAGACAGACGACGATTGGTCCATAACTGTGGCCTATAATGTGTTTACAAATAATAATGGACAGAATGACACACATGTCCTGATAGACTCAGTTAGTCGAAATATGAACGGTGATCGGTATATCAAAAGGTGGGTTTAAGCTATATTGCGGCCTAACAAACGTTTAGGGCCACACGAAGCTATAACACCCTTACATTATAATTGTGTAAGGTATAAAATTTGTCCAATTTTAGTAAAGTTGCGTCTGGCCTACATTGATAAGGTTTAGAATATTTTTGGAGGATTGCTTAATCGAAAAATACCGTTATACTCAAAACAGCTATAGTCCACAAATTAAATCATTAGGAAATATTATTCCGCAAATAGGTCCATTCTTCTTCAATATTCGAAATAAAATTCGGATTTATAATCTCTGAATTTAAAAAATAAGACAAAAATGACGAGATGTTCGGCTAAGCTGGCGTTCCAACTATCCAAAAGCCCATCGGCTCCTTTACTTGGAGACTATTTTCAAACATGTAGATATTCACATAAACAATTTTCTACCAGCAGATTTATTAATTTGAAGCTGAAAACACAATTACCGACACTTAGACTAGAAAATGCCCTAGGACCTTCGAAATACTTAAAAAATATTTATACTAATCGGACTTTTCAGTCATCAGAGAACATTAAATGCGTTTTTATTGCCAAAACTCAGCTAAGACCTTCGAAATATCTTAATAAAAAATATCTTATTTGGGCCCTCTCTACTAGACCCAAATTTTAATCTTTCAGCCTAGATGTTGCTAATCCCTTCGGAAATATTATGCCAAATACGGCTAGGAACTTCTAATATACTCCAAAAAGACGGAATTCCTATCTTGCGACTATATAAACATTTTTCTAGACCCGTATTGAAATTTTCTAAAGGATATTTCTTTATTCGAATTACTGATCCTTTGGTTGGAAAATGAGGCTATGATCTTCGAAATATTCAAATTGGAGATTTTATATATTCTGTAAGGACTCGAAATACCTACTCGATTGGGTCGTAAAACTCTTGTGAAAACTGTAAATGCTTTTTTATAGCCAAAACTGGTTGAGGAATTCAGCTACGACTTTCAAAATATCCTAAAATGGTTTGCATTTATTTGGGGCATTTCTACGCTTCTAGACCTTTCTTTTTGCAAAATTATGACAATTATATTGGGATTGTCATAATTTTGTGGAATCGTTATCATGCGCCTATATTATATTTTTGAATTGAAATTTTCTAGAGGAGGTCTCCTTATCCAAATTACTGATCCTTTGGTTGGAAAATGCGGCTATAATCTTAGAATGATTCGTGGATCTCTTCTAAAAACTCTAAATGCCTTTTTATAGCTAAAACTGATTCAGAAATTCAGCCAGGATTTTCAAAATGGATAAGAATTATTTTGGGACTTTCTACTTCTCTAGGCCTAATTTTTCTACTTCACTTGAGAAACTGAAATACCAAATTATGACAATTATGTTGAAATGCGATTAAGAACTTCGAAATAAATAAATAAAAAGGGTGGAATTTTTACCTTGTGGCTATATTAAAACTTATCTAGATCCATATTGCAATTTTCTAAATGAGATTATGCAACTTGCTGATCCTATGCTTGAAAAATGCAGCTATAAGCTTCGAAATACTCAAAATGAATATTTTGCATTTTTTTATTCTCCGATGACTCGAAATGCAACATATGCTGGTTGTGGGATCTATATTGAAAATTTGCTGCGGTAACTCATGTAATCCTCAAGCACTCGGACTGAAAAAATATCACAACTTCGGTTGCAATATGTGCCTTAAACCTTTCAACTACAGAAGCTAAGCCTTTGCCATTATATGGGTCAATACCAAAGGGTGGATCGATATTTTCCATTTTCATGCGAAATTCTTCAAAAGCCTTTAACTTATCATCACCTACAACGAATCATGGATTTCTCCGCATAAGACAGAAAACAAATACTAGTATACAGTGCTAGTCTGCGAAAGCGGGTCAAATCCACCGAAAGTTGTTCCAGAAAGAATCACTTCGAAGGAGATGGTCGCCTGGTCTCTACGGTAAAACTGGTCATAAGGCGACTGTTCCGCTTAAGCTATGTATAATTTGTTTGCCTGAAGTCTTCGGAGGAATGCGAATAATGAACTAAAGAAGAGGAATCATTATGTACCTTGACAATGTGAGCCTTCACACATAGGCTCGAACCAGTTCCTTTTTACCGACAATATCAACTTCTGGTATTAAAAATTTTATGAGTGGCATTTTTGTAGAATATTTGGATGTCAAAAATCTGGTCTTTTGGATTCAGTTGAATGAAATAAGGACGAAAATGGCATTTTACAAAATTATTCCTCATTTGATTGAACTGCCATCTCAAACTTGTCTGCAATATTCGCAACCAAACATATTACGTATTTTCTTCGTGAATTGTAAGGTCCCAGCAAACAATCATACCACTCTCACTTAAAAACCCAATCTATGATGAATTCGTGCATTTAGTTGTAGAACCAATCTTTTCCAAAGGTTTTGTAATACTTAAACACCTTTTTTCGGTACTGTGTTATGATTGATCATTAGATTGAAATTTTATTTAATCTTGATTTTCTATACCCACGGAGCTTCTAAACTTTCCTGTGTACATTAAAAAAAAATATCAATCCGTAATTCCTATAAAATATATTCATATTTTTTTATATTTATATAAAAACCTAATGCTCTCGGGTTAATCAAATTGTAATGCAAATCCATTGTTGTATCAATACATGTAATTTTGTTGCAATCAATTTGAAATATAATTCTGCGAATAGAGATTGATATTAATTAACAAAATTTAATTGATTTATATAAATATGAATATATATTCCGTTTTTGTGTTTTAATTAAACCACACACAATAAAAGTTTCAAATAACAATTTCACACAAAGTCAAGGCTGTGTGATGTGTTTTGTGGTGCTGTATCATCATCACATATATAACAATCTCTGTCAGTGTCTGATTTTTTTGTATAACAACAATAATAATAAAATTTTCCAAGAATAACACAAAATACAAATGTATTTATTTCTATACACTTTCTCTGTGTATGTAGCGAAAAAAGATACACCCAACAAAGATATATGTAAAAAATAATTCTAACAAATGAAATATAAAACCACATGAAATGGAATGTATTTCACTTTTCACACTGTGTGTGAAGAAAAAAAGAAAATATATCTGAAATAGAGATATATACAAAATAATTGTTTGATATAGTAGTCGTAGTAGTACAACACATAGACGTTAATATTTTCTATGGCATGGCTTAAGGCTTTGAAAGTGAAAACTCAAAGAATGACAGCCGCACACACACACAAAGACTGAAAGATGAAAGAAAGCGAAACATCAAGTTACATATACAAACATACACACACCCACATGTACAGGGAAGGTAACATACACACACATTATTAAATTTTAATGATTTATGAAATGAAGTCCTTTTGCTGATTTTCGTAATAAATTGAATCAAAAAGTGTTTTGTATATATATGGAAGGGACTTCAAAATATTTATGCCTGAGGGTTGTTTAGCTAGCTTGTCAACCAATTAAATTTTGAAGATATACTTGATTTTAAAAGCCTTTCTATCAAATATGTATTAGACAACAAAACAGAAAACAAAATAACCTCAATACTAATATTATTATTCTAAACATTTTTAATTCATTATTAGAACTGATAAAAAGAAAAAGTATCCATTTGTTTCAAAGTTCTGATATGATGTTTAGTATTTTGATTTTTTTCATACACGTATTAAAACAAATAGTTCTTGTTGGGTGCAGGTATTGTTTCAGTAAACAACAATAGAATGGGAACACCAGAATACGAGATTGTAAAACTGGAACACATCTTACAAATGGAGTTATTCTCTTTCATTGCATACGAACAATGATGAATGGAATTGTTCTGTTCTTTGAAATTTCATATTCACTAAATATGTATAGGGAGAATACATATGAGAACTTTCTTTTATGCTATGTATATGTATATTTATAAAAATTTCTTGGAAATTAAACCTCATTTTGAAATACAAATACATTGTTGTATGTTCTTCTTTGAAATGTTGTACAAACTAGTATTCGATATTTTGCAATTCAAATCAGTATAATATTAAAACTACATCTGAAGCTATTGGAAACAATCGTTATAACCTACCTTACGCCCACAAATAAATTAATTTTATAACCTCCACCATAAGATGAAGTGTATTTTAAATTTGTTGTAATACTCCCTGAAATATTCGAACATAATAAAAATATATTTCGGTATCGTCTATTTTCATTTTTAATGTTTTAGGCGTATTTTCACCAAAGTGACAATAATTTGTCATTCGAGGTTCTTGAAGAAGGAAACATCTCGGCAGAAAATATTTATATAGCCACTATATAATAGTACCCCCCACCCCCATTTTTCATATCTGAACCTTTCAGTCGCATCTTCCGAATGAAGTAGATTTGAATTCTTAAATTTGAATTCTCTGTTTTTTAAACAGAGTTTTTTTTAGCATAAAATTTGCTTCAACCTAACGACGTTTTTTTTTCAAAAGTGAAGTGGTATGTTTTGAACTGCTGAAAAATATGTAAAAAACATAGATCCTATGATAAAACCTAGAGGATGAGGATTATGATTTTTTTTTAATGTTTAATTTTTCAAGGAATATGCAAAACTGAAGTGAATAAAAATAATTATGTATGAATAAAAGTGTAACGAAAAAACATATAACAATAAATAAAGTTTATCAAAAACTGCGGAATCGTATTCAAAAATCAATTCTAAGTAAAAAAAAAAACAAAAAATTAAAAAAATGTATTTAAATAAATGTTTAAATTTTGTGGTGATTATTAAAACTTAGTGAATAGTGAATGAATAAAAATTAATAATTGTTGATATAAATTTGATGAAATGCGTAAAAAAACATCGAAAAAATACATAGTATGAAGAGTTAAAAAAATTATATAAAATATTTAGTATGTAGTGACATGAAGTTTTAATGAATAGACCTTAAAAATAAGATGTGGTGAATATGAAAATAGTAATAAAACAATTTCATGTGACAAAATATTTTCGCTGAATGAAATTGAATGAAAAAACACATAGTGGTGAGTCTATAATTTAATGAATATATGTAACAATATATCGAAATAAAATATAAGGAAAATGGAATGGAAAAATAGATGTGGTAAAATTTAAAACGTGGTGATTTTTTTCAAATAGAGTTTGATAGTATTTTTGAAATGTAATATACATTATTAATGTGTTACAGCAGTGCATCTGCCTTTGAAGCCAATCAAAGCGGAAAACGTATACTCATTTATATACTTCAATTTTTTACACTAAATTTGAAACCCCAAAAAATCTCCCAGCCTCCTCAGATGTATATGTAGTTATCAAAATTTGTTATACTCATCAAAGCATAAGCATTATTTTTCTTATTTATTGTTTTTCTATTAATAGAGCTCATGGTGTCAGTGGTGAAAAAAATCTTATTGACATTTTGAGGAGTACATTATGAATGCAGAAGGGAAATTTGTCATATACCAAGTTTTAAGGTTATGTCGTGATTAATTTTTACTGGTAACCGTATTATATCTTTGGTTGGAGCTAATACAGTGTTTTCAGAAGTCTTCAGCCAAATCGAATGTAGATTTCATGTTTTTATATTGTATTATATTGAAGACTTGCAACACTGCATCTAAATATTCGAAGACTTAAAGGACAAAAAGATAAATTGAAATAATTGTGCTGTTATCGTTTTTTCGACAGCGGACAAGTTTTCCGACAACTGGAACATCCGAATCCAAAAATTTCGACGACATTCGAAAATTTACATCTCTGACTATGGTATGAAGTAGGATTATTACCTTCAACAAAAAATTAAAAAAATGAAATAGTCTATTTTGTATCACACTGTGCGACAAAATCGAGGTAGACCATTGGAGTTGAAAACTACTATTGGGGATGAACGACCTCGGCGAGTATGTGAAACCCCCAGAAGGACAATTTTGCCATATGCCAAAGTTCAGAAAATGGCGTAATCATTTTTTTTCTATTTTTTTGCTGGTGACCCTATTATGCTTGAAGAGGTAGTTTCGTGTCTTTATTTGTAGCTTTCGAGTGTATATTTTGAGATTAAATTTCTGCAGTAAAATCGAATGGGGAAATTTTTGGTAGAACATTTCGCCCTTCTAACTCAACTCCTTGTGTGTCCTTTTTAACTTTAATATATTGAAACGTTCAATTATCACAAAATGGGATTTTTTATCCTCGCAATATTCTACCAAAAATGTTGTCCATAAGATTTTAGGTGGGGTCTTCAAAAACTCGAAATCGATATTTTAACGTTTTAATATATTCTCAATATTACCCGTTTCTTGCCATTAAAGCCCTATATGTATGTATTTAAAAAAATTTATTATTACATGGAACTGTTGGATTCGTTGGAATAAGTTTCTAAGAATGGGAAATACGTCAAAAAAAAATACATATTGAAGAATCGCTCCTGTCGTAGCTTGATTTCATAAGGGCTAGTGTTGGTTGTAATCTATAATAATAAAAGAGTAAAATGATTGACTGACTGATTGGCTGACTTAACGATTCATCAACGCCCAGACGAAACGGTTGAAGTTAGAATCTTAAAATGTTGGGTGAGGGTCACTCTTGGTCCAAATGTGACACATACGGATGGGTTTTTGGAAATTCGTACTAGAACGGCACAAAAAGTACTAAATGTGGTACCATTTGTATTTGGCGAACCGGTGCAGGGTCATTTGGATGTTAGGGTGTAGGATTGGGGTACGTAGGAAGTTTTGGAAATTTCTACTAACATGTTCTAAATAAACTGGTTGAGCTAGAACACTGAAATTTGGAAATCAGATTGTAACTGCATTGTAGAATTATGTGTGTAGTTTTATAAATTCGTACTTATTTTGGTACAATATGAATTTTAGGTGAGACGATAGAGCTAGAATCCTATATTTGGAGTTAGTATCCCTTTTGGGGTGGTGGATTGAGGTATGTAGGGAATTTTGAATGTGTGTGCTAAATGGCACTAAATTTGGTACAATTTGGATTTAGAGTGAACCGATAGAGCTGGAATCCTGAAATTGGATAATAAGATTATTATAAAGCCTTGTAATAAATTTGATACAATTTTGAGTTAGATGAATCCGTAGAGCTGGAATCCAGATATTTGGAATTGAGATAGGATAGATAGATAGTAGGTGGGAGGTGTGGGCGTCCTTAATCATACATTAAGGTTTTCTTATAAGACCCCTGTCATTATTGTAGACATGATTGGTGAGAATTTGTGGCATATGCGTTTTCTAGGTGTAATCATGACTAAAAATGAATGAATTCCGAAAATAATTCAGGTTTTTCACAATACTTCTACCAAATAGAGTAGAGTATGGTTTTAGTCGTCCTACAGCAAATGAGTAGTAAAATATAGATATAAATGTCCAGAAATCGATTTTGATTGTAATGCAGTATGGTGAGTTATTCGTAGTAATGATAAATTTCGTTATTAATAAATTTGCTAATAATTGTTTTTTCTATATATTGCTGAATATTATTTCATATTTAAATTAGCTGTATTGAGTAATAAAACACCCAATTATTTCCATATAACAGCGAATATTTTTGCCGAGATACACTTACAAAAAGTGCATATGGTAATCGTTTAAATATAAAACTTATTTTATAGCATATTTTTGTAAGCCATAACAAATTATTTTTTTATACTAAACTACTTGAAACGATTGATAATAAAGTGAGTGATTTTTGGTTTTTCGGAAATGAAAAATGGCAAAACAGTGACAGTAACATGAAGTGGTACGTAAAATTTGATGGCTAAAAGGCATGTTTATGGGCGTGATAATAACATCTTTTGTAACGACTCGAGAGAGAGACATTAAAATCTAAAGTGATGAGGTCGAGTGAAAATGATTTGCCATGGCAGCAACATTTCAATAAAACATGACAATTAACAGGTGGTGGTAATGGTTGGTGGGTGAATAGGTGGGTGGTTTGAGGTGATTATTTCATTTTTATAACACCATTTCTTAGGAATCCTGGAAAAATGTTTGTTGGTGTTTTTCTTTTACTTACGAATATATTATCGTTATGCGTGATATGCTTGATTATGCGTGCGATTTGACACAGTAAAAAACTTTTTATTTTTTGAAATGAATGAAATTGAAAGGTGGTGGTGTGGTGGAGATTTTTAGTGCACTTGTGAGTTGAATTGATCGGCATTAAATTAATGCTGTTGTTTGAAAGGATAAAAACATTTTTTGTGTGCTTTTTCTTGAAATTTATTTTCGAGGGTTGATTTCAATTTTTGTTTTATTTTTGGTTAGAAATTTTAGTCACTATTTTTCATTGATTTTCTCAATACCTTTGTATTCAGCAAATTGTATAAAACCAATTTTTTGTTTTTTGATTTTGTGTGTTCTTAAATTTTTTCGAGTTTTTCTAAAAAAGTTTTGTTTTAGAATTTTTGCTTTTTTGAGATGATTTTTTGTTTTTGGTTAGTTTTTCTAAAATTTCTCCGATATGCTATAGATGCGTTTAACGCTCACACATTGACGTCGCAGGCGTTCACATTCAATTTCCCGGAAATCAGCATGCGACGAACTGCACGAGCCCACGGTGAATGTGCGATCTTCGTTGATGTCGTCGTGATCTGAGGTATAGGGACACGACTGCAGAGATGCCTCGCCCTGTGTCGAAGATGAATCGGATGCACCCTCTTCGTCGTCGTCGTCCTCTTCGTCTTCCTCAGAAGATGAGATTTGATGGGTGGAATTGAGAGAGAGTTGAGAACTGTGATGATGTGAGGGTGGTGAATTCGTTTGTTCCAAGTCGTTGTTGGTTTGTAGTAAAGCTCTTTTTAGGTCCTGGGCAAGTATACAACCGATAGCTGGTGGTTGTTGGGTTATTATGGGTGTGGGACAATCAAATGTACTAAGTTGTGGTGGTGCTTGTTGTTGTTGCTGGTGATGCTGCTGTTGTTGTTGCTGCTGCAGTAAAGGTTGGGTGGTAATGACCCCAGCAGGATTACCCAAAATACTAGCAGATTCGGGAAAGATACGATTATCCGAACCTGATGAGAATTTCGACAGTAGAGATTTAGAGGAGTTTTTATTCTTCAATTGTTGTTGTTGCAAGTAATAATAGTCTCGGGGCAATGACGAGGTGGCATGCAATTCTTGGGTTTCGTAAACACTTAGATTGGCCGGACGAAAACCAACGCTGTCGTCTCCGCCACCACCACTTAAACCAATACCACCAGAATGCAAAGCCGGTGTACTAACCGAATGTTGATTTTCGTTATCACGCTGCACCACTTGAGCTTTCAGATCACTGATAACACTGGCCGTTGATGCTGTCGGTGTTGTCAAGGTGGATAGATTAAAACCTGCCGCAGCCAATTGGGCACTCAGCAGTGGCGTTAAATTCGCCAAAAATTGTTCTTCTTGTTGTTTCTGACGTTGTTCGTCAAGCTGACGACGATAGGCATCAATTTGATCGCTTGTATTGGGTGTGGCACTATGAATGCATCCTTGAAAGAAATCCAATGCTTCATATAGAATAAAACACAGACCCAGGACAAGAAATGTCTCCATCATAACGAGCTGAGAGCCATTGGGCGCAGACACACAAACACACGGGAGCTCTAAGAAATTTTTTGGTGGAAATTATTTAGAAATATTTGTTGTGGGGTTTTGAATTTGTTGTTGTATTTTGATGTTAGTAGTTGTTGTTGTATTTTTAAGTATTGTTTTTTTATTTAAAAAAATCTAAATAACACTTTTGTTGCAGAACATTAGGAAAAAAGCTGCATGTGTATCATACAAAGTTTTAAAAAAAAGTTCGAATTCTTTTGACGTAACTTGTTATTGTCTTTTTGTTATTATTTTAAAAAATTGGTGCTTGAGAAAAAGCCTAAGAAATTTGAATAAAAAAATGTTTACTGGTTTTTTATAGAAAAGAAAAAACGTAGTAAGTTTTCAAAGCAAAATTGTGTGAAAATTTGCCAAAACAATAATAGGTGTATTGAAAAAAGAGCTAAGAGTGATATTGTTAACTAAGTCATGCATTGGAAATTGTTTATTAGAAGCAAAGCTGCTTGTGGGTGCTTTGTAATGTTATCAAAATTTCAAAAATAGAAATAAAATGAAAAATATAAAAAATATATAAAATGTCTTTCTAAAAGTATGCAGTATTTATTTACATTATAGTATTTAATTGTTAGCCTACATGTAGGCAATGAAAATGTTGAAAATGTACAAATTAAACTGTTTTATTAGATAAAAACAATTATCAAATAGAAGTATTTGCAAATAACTTCCCAAAAGTATGCATTATTTATTTATATTATTTTTCAATTACTAGCCTAATGGTAGGCAATGAAATATGTGTTTGGTACATAAATAATTAAGCTTTACACAATATAATAATTTTATATAGAAGATAAATTTATCTTCTTTAGGGCCATCGTTGCTATAAGATTCTTTCACTTATAAATTATTTTTAGTGATTTTCAAGAATATTGCTAAGGAAAACCGAACAAGGAATTTCATAAAATTTAAGTAACGTATTTCAATTTCTTCAGAAACCAATTCTAAATGAAATCCACTAAAAATCAAGGTGTGGTGAGTTTTATGATCTTAGTGGTGAATTCCAAATACACGATATTTAGCCGTAAAAAACATTTAGATAATGTTCGTAAATGCATTTCAGTACAAATCTATGTGTGGTGAGTTACTTTGTCTTGGTGGTGAATTTGAAATACACACAATTGAAAAACAAACATTTCGACAGTGTTCGAAAATGAATTTTGAATAAAGCATTTCAACTAATTGTTGTTGTTAACGTGTCTCAATTTCTTTAGAAAACAATTCTAAATGAAATCCACCAAAAATCAAGGTGTGGTGAGTTTCATGATCTTAGTGGTGAATTTCAAATACACGATATTTTGCCGTAAAAACATTTAGATAATGTTCGTAAATGAATTTCAGTACAAATCTAGGTGTGGTGAGTTGCTTTCTTTTAGTGGTGAATTTGAAATACACAAAATTAAAAAAACCAGATTATTTTTACTAAACCAATATTATTTTATTGAATATCAATAAGCAATTTTATATTTAGGTGTGGTGGGTATCTTCATCTTAATGGTGACTTTCAAATACACTATAGTTTGCATAAAACAACATTTAGACAGTGTTCGAAAATGAATTATGAATAAAGCATTTCAACTAATTGAAATCTAAAACTCAAGTTTAATTTTCTCTCACACATTCATTCTTTCTATTATCATTATTTCCCCAAAATAAAATTTAATTTCTGAACAAAATTATAGCATACATTTAGGCATTAAATGGATGAAATTAAATCAAATTGAATTGTTGTTGTTTTCGTTTAGTTTAATTTTTCGTTTATTTTCATTATTATTTCAAACAAGATTTTTCACTTCTTTTCTTCTTGCCCAAATAAAATTGGAATTGTGCCAAAAGCACAGAACACCTCATACATACCCAACATTTCCCCCCTCTAAGATAAATGTATAGATAAAAATGAACTACCCTCATTTTTATCTATACAAATTAAATTTGATGAAAATTATCTAAAACACCTAGAAAATTGCTAAAGCTTCAGTTTAAATGATTTTTCTTTTACAAATTTCCATTGCCTCCCCCACCCCTCAGTTAGTAATAAGGAAATAAGAGCAAGACAGGAGGAAGCAGCTAAATTGTTGGCTAAGTGCTTTGGGAGGCGAGGGGAGAAATATGCAAGACGGGCAAAAATATATTTTGATATCTCGATGGAAATTTGGGAAACGGAAATGAGGCTATATGAGAACCCTCACACTCACACACTCTCATTTATAAACATTTAGAGTAAAGCAGGGAAAATATAATTGAATACCTAAGCAAATGCTTGTTGGCCTTCTTTAGGCAGTTTTCTTCCGGTTTTTAAATAGCTCAACTGTTAAATGTTCTGGTAAATAGTCACTAGGGTAAGAGATTTACATTTTACTAAGCCTATTAATTTCTATGAAATATTCAAATTTCCCAGCATACCATCCAGAGTGGATTCAATGATTTGCAAAGGGGACGGACCACCAAACCCAAAAGAAAGCAAGGCAAAGTATATCCTGAAAATTTTAATTTCATGTTTTGAAGAGTCAGTCATTTAAGACGAGAGATAAAGGTGGAGCAGCAGCACCTGCTGCTTTTCAGTTTGAACTGTGTGTAAATTGTAATGGCAAATTTGATTTTGGTTTTTGTGGTAATTTAAGAAGACACACACACAGAAGGATAGACAGACATTGGAGATGTCTGCAAGACCTGTCTTACAATTTAGTTTCTTAACGAAAGAAAACTTTGTCTATATAGCTCAGACATTTTACAAAAAAAAGTGTCTCTGAACTCTGCTCCTAATGTGGTTAAGGTAACAAATTGCCATCTTCGCCACACAGAAAAACACATGCACACACACGTGTGATTGCAAACTTTATCCTGGTGGATTTTTGTGGCAAAAATTTATTCGAATTTAATTTGCTTTGCCATTTAAAAGTTTTGTCAACGTGTCAAACCACCCAATAATTTGTGAATGGTGGTGTTCATTTTTCTTACAAAATTCTCAAGATGTGGATGTGGGAAGTTGATAAGATTAAAATTATGAGAGTATTTAATAGAGATTTTTTAAATTTTATGTCTAATTAGTAGGTTATACGAAGTCTTGTCGACGAAGGAAGAAAGGACTTAATTTGTGAGGTTTACCTTTAGTTTGAAATTATGATGAACTAAAAATTAGTGGGTAAACTTTTGTTGGCATCTAGGAATTTATTTGAGGGGAGGGATGGTGTGTGGTGTATACTTTTAGGATACCAACTCATTTGAATTTAATTATATGGCCAGTAAGAAATTTAGTGTTTCATAATTTTTATTTCCTTTGCAAAAGCATACGAATTAAATAAAATATACTTAAAATACTCAATGTATGGTGCATACTTTCAGGAGACATAATATTGGTGCCGACTTAATATACATGGGTGGTGCATACTTTTAGGCGAGAGGTTTGAATTATAATGTAAAATGAAACATCGAGCTTTTTTCCTGGTTTAACCTCCTCTATCAGGATTTATTTGAAATTTTTGCAACTAATATCTATTGGCTTTAGTTTGACATTGCGATAAACCAAAATTTACATTTCGAGATGAGCTACATGATCTATGATGCAATAAAAGGGAAATCAAGAACCGTTTGGTGTCAGTTTTATTGGGAAATGTGGCTTTGCAAAGGTCGTTACGGTGATAATTATTTTTTAAGGGAACCCCACCCCCCATTCTCGATCTTATTTTTTCAAGATTCAAGATTTTCAATTTTCAAATTTTCAATGGGCTGGTAAATCAATACCAATGCTTGTTAAGGTTTGTAACTTTGCACATATATATTTGAATATTTGAAAGAGAAGAAAAATAATTTACAAAAAAAATGTAATTGTTTTGTTGTTGTTTTTTGTAATTAAACAGAAGTCCTTATTTTTGATGGCGGGCATGATAACTCCTCACTGGAACATCGGAATCCGAAAATTCCAGCGGTTTTAGAAAGAGTACATGTCTGGCTCTCGTATTGACTTCGCTCTAAAATTAACAAAATGGCGGACCTTTAAAAAAATATTTTTCGAAAATCGCCGATTTTTTACCAAAAACCAAGTTAAAGAATAACGAAGATATTCACCGAATGGCTTTATCCTAGTTCATACGATAGCTATGCACTCACAGAGAAACGTGTAAACATTTGGAATCGATTGGGTTATTAGTTTTTGAGTTATCGTGCCCGCCATTCGCAAAAGAGAAAAACGCATTTAAAGTTTCAGAAGCCCTTTAGCCGTCATTTGATGCTGACACAATAAATCTGCTATATCTTCAAGAGTTCTTGAGATTTTCACATGAAATTTTGTAGGGACATTCTTGAATTAGTGTAGATTCGAATTAAATCAAAAAAAATTTTGACCCCGAGAATGGGGGGGGGTCCCCTTAAATTGAAATTATTCCGAAATATAATCAAACGTATTCATCACACCAGAACATCCCTGAGACTCAGAGTAGATTTTTCTCGTAGTGAAGGATTTATTTTTTCACACACCTATATTTGTGCAATATTCGAAAGTAAGCATATGATTTTGTATCTTAACGTATAGGATATTTGAGTTGCAATATGAATCTGGATTCAGAATTCACAAGGTGGAATGTATACTTTTAGGCGCTAACTTCTACGACAGTTGAAATAAAATTAGGTATGAGGTTTTTTATTTAGAAAAAAAACGAGCCTATAGAGTTGTTTTATAATACGAATATATATTTTACCGTTATAATAATTTTCATAGTCATTCTACATTAACTTCTAAAGATCGAAGTGAATCTACAGTCCTTCTAAATATAGAATGCCATCTGCAGCTCTAACTACAACCCCAACCACATTTATAGTTTTTTTGATGCATTTGTAGAAAATTTGACACTGGAGCTTCATGTCAAGTCCATTCTCAGTTTATACTACCTTTTCTTAAAGGGTCAAAATAAAAACTTGGAAAGAACTTCTTACATTGCATTTATAGGTTGTCTATAAGCAAATTGGCTTCTCCCGCTCATATAGAGTTTAAAGAGATTCTACAGGTCGTCTTTATTGCTTAGTATACAATGCATATTTAATTTTTCTTATAAACAGGTCGATAGTCTTGTGTGTATGGATTCTATGGAATTAGGTGCATACAGGGTTGCCCATATTCGACGGGTTATGGACCCGCCATAACTTTTGACAGAGATGTCACATCGCTTAATGACATACCGCGTTTGAAGCGTCAGCCCAAGCAGATTTTTACCATGAACCAATACACGCTACGCGAGCGCTCTGAAATAGTTGAAATGTACATTCAACAGAAGAAGTCAATTGTGAAAACTCAACGTGCTTTTAAAACATTAAAAAATGTGAGAAGTGCGCCTTCTTAGAACACCATTAAGCGTTTATACGAAAAATTTTCGACTGGTAAGGCTCTTTCTAATCCCAAGAGGCCACATAAAAGTCGACCAAGGCGATCGGCCGAGAATATCGCTGCCGTACGAGCCAGTGTTGAGATGTCCCCAAGAACATCCCAAAAACGCCGTTCTCAGCAGTTGGGCATGGCTCGGTCCACTTTACAATGGATTATTCGCATTGATTTGCATTTGTTACCGTACAAAATTCAATTGACGCAAAGAATGTTGCCTGCGGACAAGCCTCGTCGATTGGAATGGGCCCAAAGAGTCATCGAAATGGCCGAAGATGACGAGCAATTTTGGAACAAAATTATCATGTCCGATGAAGCCGATTTCACATTGAATGGGACCATAAATAAGCAAAATTGCCGTTTTTACGCTACTGAAAATCCTCAGGAGATTCAAGAAGTGCCTCTTCATGACGAAAAAGTCTCAGTTTCGTGCGGCGTTAGTGCGAAAACGGTCATTGGGCCGTTTTTCTTCCAAAATGAAAATGGTCATGCTGTTACCATCAATCAGGAGCGTTATCGCGACATGATGACCAATTTTGTGATGGCAATTATTCGTCGAAAGCGTATGAGGCAGTTCTGGTTTCAACAAGACGGCGCTCCATCGCACACAAGTCGCATAACAATCGATTTTCTGAAGAATTTGTTTCCGGGCCGTTTGATGTCGAAAAGTGGTGATTTGGACTGGCCACCGCGTTCGCCCGATTTGACACCGCCTGACTTCTTCTTGTGGGGATATTTGAAGTCAAAGGTTTACGTTAACAAGCCAAGGACCGTAGAAGAGCTCAAGGACAACATTCGTGAAGAAATAGCCACAATCCGGCCGAAATGTTGGCAAAAACGATGCAAAATTTTTATTTTTTTTTTCTTTCATTAAAAAAACATGGGTCCGTCGAATATAGGCAACCCTGTACTTTTATTTTAAATTAAATCAGATGTTAATAAAAAAACATGGGTCCGTCGAATATAGGCAACCCTGTACTTTTATTTTAAATTAAATCAGATGTTAATAACATAGATGTAGTTTTAAATGTTTAAACATATTGAATATATTTATTTACAAAATATTCATAATTTGAAGACTAAAAATTATTTCATTTAATATATACATGTACACCTTAAAGTGTGGTGCATATTTTTAGGGGAATTTATCGGATTTTAGAATTTGTACACAATTATAAAATATTTATCCTCCAGAATAAATGGTTATTTATTATATTATATATTATATTAAATGGTTATTTATTTCTATTATTTACTTATGTACAAATTAATAAATGTTGGTGCATACTTTTAGGACACAAGCATATTTACATTTCACAAATTTAATTTCTTTTACAATTTCATCCCCAAAGTTAGGCTAGAATAGAATTTCGGTAAATTTTAATTTACAATAAATTATTGTTTATTTTACAACTGGCCACAGTAAAAAGTTTGTTTCACAACTCAACGGTACAAAAAACAGAAACTAATGAAAATATTCGGGGAAAAAGTGCGAAAAAGAAAAAGTTCACCAAACTTTTCAGGTATTCTAATCCTGACTAAGGCAAAGTTTACAAAATATATGTGGTTGAAATTTTTATTTTGTAATAACAAAACTTCGGTGAAAAGAACGAGAGTAAGAGATCCAAACAAAACCTAGGTTACAAATATGAAAACTTGTATGAAATTATTTGCAGTTACAAATCAAAGCCAGTGGCAAGAATGGAATTCCTAGACAAATAAATTTATGAGAGCTGCGAAAAGGATTGTAATTATTTGTTTTGGTGAAAAGGTATGAAGAAAACCAAACCAAGGTAAAAATAAATAATAAAGGGCGCAACAAAAAGATTTTAATGGTTGGGTATAGAGATCCAAAAAAATGATTGGGGAATGCCAAACTATTTGTAAAGGCAATGAAATAATATCAATTAAGGCTACCAGATTTGGTGTGTGGTAAAAAACAGATAAAACCAGTAAGGAAAGTAGTAAAGTCGGACGGGGCCGACTATATGATACCCTTCACCACTTGGGTATATTCAACAGATGAATCCTAACAGACGTCACATTTTTAAAGGACCAGCAAAATAAAATTGGATCAATAAAAATGTCATTCTGCAACCTATACCAATTTTTTCATTTGGTCAGATATAGAAGCTATATCTAAATCTGAACCGATTTCAACGATTTCAGGAAATTTACGCTGTGCCAAATTTCATGCAAATCGAAAGATATATAGGGACTTTGGTGCACCATTTACATTAAATCGAACGAAAATATATATGGGAGCTATATCTAAATCTGAACCGATTTTCACCAAACTCAGCACATTATTCTATACTTAATTCATTACGCTGTGCTAAATTTCGTGCAAATCGAATGATATATAAGGACTTTGTTGCACCATTTACTTAAAATCTGACAAAAATATATATGTGTGCTATATCTAAATCTGAACCGATTTTTACCAAACTTAGCACACATCATTCTAGACTTAATTGAATACGATATGCCAAATTTCATGCAAATCGAAAGATATATAGGGACTTTGGTGCACCATTTACAATTAATCAGACGAAAATATATATGGGAGCTATATCTAAATCTGAACCGATTTTTCCCAATTTCAATGGGGTTCGTCCTTGGGCCAAATAAGTTACCTATGCCAAATATCATCCAAAACGGATCATAAATGCGCCCTGTACTTTGTTCACAAAAATACATGGACGGACGGACAGACGGACATGCGTAAATCGACTCAGAAAGTGATTCTATGCATATTCTCAAAAGCCATGTGTCTATCTCGTTTCCTTTTGCCTGTTACATACATATGGACAAAGACATAATACCCTGTACCACAGTATGGTGAAGGGTATAAAAATTACAGTTGAAATCACATTTATGATGGGTTGATGTAAGCGCTAGTCGTTATAAGCGAATTTTTGGGGACTTTTTGGATACCATTGTCATAAGAAATATGTAAAAAGCAGTGAAGTTTTAATTTGCTTTAACTTTCTATTTGACAGCTGATCATCCGAAAAGTATGCAAGGGATTCTGTTTTCAGAAGTGGTTTGTTCAGCCTGAGCCCAGTGTTTACAGATAATGAACTAATCATATATATCAAAGTTTACAGAAACAGGCCGCCAGGGAAAAGAAGATTTCGAGAAGAAGGCAAGAAAGTCAAAACCTTTGACAACATTTAAATATTGTTTTCAAAATTATATTCAATACTAACCACAAGACTATTTATTAATCAAAATTAATATTCTCTTTGAAATTAATATGTTCTAGACAGGACTAGGTACTCCCTTTCGAATACATTATTAAAGAAACTTTAAAATTGCTAACACAAACACAAGCCTTAAAGTATGCAATAGTTCATGCTGAAATTTATATACTTTAGAAAATTTGTAATTATGTTTTATTATCCTCAAAGGACCACTATAATATATTTAGAACATTAAAATGTTGCCCACAAATAATGTAGGCAAAACTTTTCATTACAAAACACAAAAAAAACAAAACACTTCCCACCATAACGCCTTAAACTAGGCAATCATTGTTGATTGCTAACATTTTGTGTTTAAGTGCTACGAAAACAACACACAATTTTTATTTCACATAATATTCTTAACACTTAATTCCAAAAACATAGAATTTTTGAAAATTTGTGAGATAATAATAATCAACATTAAAAGGCAACAACACAACAAATACGATTTACAAAAAAGAAAACTGTATAATTTCCCAAAAAATAAAAAAAATCTACAAAAAACCATTAAGAGGCCCAGAAATGATAGGACATGGAATTTCACACGTTTCAACAATGTTACGCATTTTTATTTTATTGCTTTTGATGGTGTATTCAATGGCAAGAGAAATAACATGGAATACAAAATAATGGACTATAATCAAATGGTAAAGTGTGGTGATTACCAGGGATTTCCAAGAAGATTCTAAAAGTGAATAAATGTTTTTTTTTTTTTTTTGAAGTAATAAACACACATGGTGGTGAACTGTGTGTGTCTGTCTCTCGGCTTATCTACAGGTATACATATATGTATATAATAAAATGGAAATATTTACTCTCATAAATATTTATTGGCCTAAAATTACACGAATATCAATAATAAACCCAAGAGCCATAATGGTGGGTGTATGTGTGCCTTGGCCAATACACCAAATTGCTTTGGGTAATGTGTAACAAATTTATATTGGTTTTATATTCCCAAGATGATATCCATTTGTTTTAGCAATCAAGTGTAATAATAAAATAATGAAATTAAAATGAAATGGAATTTAAAAAGAAATTGTTTGCAAGGAATTGTTAAAAGGAAGATTATGAGAAGAGCTTTAAAATCAGTTTTTTTTTTGGTGGAAAATGAGGCAGGCTTTTAGGAGCAACTTACAAACTAAAGTTGAGTCAATACTAAAAATAATCAAATAAAAAATAATTAAATTAAAAATAATTTAATAAAACTGTAAAATGTATGCATACACCTTAGTCTCGCTATGTAGCAAAAAATTTTTAATAACTAGTGCATACTTTTAGGAGTAAAATTGCCTACAAGGATAGACAATTTATAAAAATATTAGAATATGAACCCTTAATTTTTCGGATAAAACTAAAAATAATTCAAACATGGAAATTGAATAATCAGAAATTATAAAGTTAGTTGTCATAATACATTGGTAAAATCGTTTTTGAACAACCAGTGCATACTTTTAGGAGTCGCATATGTAAATTATAAATTTTAGAAGATTCGGTGTAGAATGTTACCTGTTTGTCGGAAAACATAACATAGCTAGACATAATGCAATTCATATAGGCACAATATATGAATTGCATTATGTCTAGCTGACCGCGCATATATTTTATGAGAAAATAAAATGGGACTTGGTTCTTGGAAAAACATTAACAAATCAGATTTGTAAAATATAAATTATTTCATTCTAGGATACCAAAGCGCAAAAAAATATCATACTACTAATTCTATAGAAAGGTACTGCATTGAACCAAATCTCTGGATATACAAGACATTTTTTAATAAAAAATTCAAATTTTTGTTATTTGAATTTTGCCTTGTAAGGGCAGTGATCATTTGAAAGTAATTTGAAATAGTTATTTATAGTTGCGCAAAAACATGTGTATACCAGGAAGCAATTGTTGGTGTGTGGATTAATTATCCATCGCTACAACAAAAATCTATATTGAAAAGGAATGTTCCTAGAATAAAGACAAATGTCGAACTTTGACAAATTTGAATTTAACTTGCATATGCAAGTTTCGCATCAGGGCAGAATAAATACAAGTTATCAACGTACGACATTTGTAAAGCCACATAGCCCAATATGCCTGATGAGCCGCTTAACCAACGGCGAAACGCGTCGCATAATGGTGGGTACGTAGGTTCTTCTCCTGGCTTTCCTTTTCATTGCAAAAACTTAGATCATCAAGCTCTACTCGAAAGAGTATAAATAACCACTTCAAAAATTCAAAGATGATTATCGTTGACGTTGACGCTGTTTATGGTCCTCAATAGATTTTCTAAATTGCATTACCCATGTGTGGTGCATGCTTTTGGGCGTTGGAATAATAAAAAAGAACTGTAAAGAAACAAGAATACTAGTTTCATAAAACTAGTTTTAGACGTCGGAATGCTAAAATACAACAGTGATGCAATGGAAACATTTTTAATTTTGTAACTGTATGCTTATTTCTCGAGAAAAAATGATCGTACTTATTATTGTTTCACACATTTTTAAAAAATTAATTTTTCCTGAGGGGTTGTATGTAGGGGATGTATGGTTTAGAGGGATCCTTAAACTTTTCTAACACAGTTTGTCCTCATTAAGTCTCGGGTCAGATTACCACCTCCACATTATATGAAATGTCCTCCCAGCTAGCAATCTTTTGAGATATGAAAACACGAATGAATTGCTGGGACAGACCTGAACGATACAGTCGATTTAAGATAAATTTCGAATCGGATATAAATATTATTTTAAGCCGAAATCATGGATTTTTGCGGATTCAAACTATACAATGAGGCTATGAAAAATTGCATAAATATTAAAAAGAACTACCTACTGAAAATTGTGTAGCACATTTTTGGGCCTTGATAAACGTAATATGTTCAACAATTAAATCCAATATGGGACTCATTTTGGGTTTGAAGACATACACATTCTCCAAAAAATTGACTATCTATATGGATGGTACTAAAAGAAATGTACCAATAATTTTTGACCAAATAATAGGGTAAACATGGGCATTCGATTCACATCGTATCAAAGTATCAACAATTTTATCAAATCTGGGACTAATTTCGGGTCTGTAGATATGCGTATTTTCCAAAATATTGACTGTATGTGTTAGAATAAATAGAGAAGTCAATAGTCACGTATACTAAAATTTTACCAACTCGCATTCTCCATAATAGGGTTAACATGGGCATTCGATTCACATCGTATTAAAATATAAACAATTAAATAAAATCTGGGCATAATTTCGGGTCTGAAGACATGTATATTAATTAAAATATTGACTGTCTGTATGAAAGGTACTAGTAAAAAAGAGAGAGAATAGTAAAAATGAAAAAAATTTGGACCAATTTGCATTATTCATAGTAGGGTAAATATGGGCATAGGGTTAAAATCGTATCCAAGGGTATGGTGGAGAGTAGCTGCTAGATGCGCTCGCGTTTATACTACAGAAGCAACCCTGTGATCGATGTTACACTCAAATCTGGTACTCATTTAGAGTCTGAAGACATGTATATGTATGAAAATGTTGAATGTCTTTATGAACAGTACTAGAAGAAATAGACCAACAAATAATAATGTTTAGTACATATTGTCCAATTCGCATTTTCCATAGTAGGTTAAATATGGGCATTCCGTTTAATTCAAAGTATAAACAATTAAATCAACTCTGTATTCTCGATAGTAGGATACACATGGACATTCGGTTAATGTAGTATCAACGTGTATGGTGGCGAATTGCTGCTAGATGACGCGCATATATAGACGGAGACACAAACTATCAGAGCTGAATTGATGATATAACCTTGTCACACGAACTACAACGCTATATACTAGTCTCAGCTGATGGATTCTAAATTTTTAATCCAGCTCTACATATATTTAAATAATATACATTTTTCGGTTATCCTGAGATGTCTTTGTTTTTGCTGAAAGACAGACAAAACTGTCCGTATATATGATTTTACAAAATTTTAGATTTTTATTCCGACAAAAATTTTTTTGACACTGAAAGGGTTAATACCGTGTCAAGGGACATGATCATGAAATGCCACGGGAAGACGCTCATGTATATACCACAGACACAAACCATCCAGGATGGTGAAGATGCAACCCTGTGATCGATAATGCAGTTGCAGACACATCAGCTACAACGATATGTACTAGTCTCAGCTAATGGATTTTCAATTTTTAATCCAATCATACATACGTTTAAATAAGATATTGAGTTTCTAAGAATATTTAACTTCTTAAATTTCAATTAAATTTATACAATGTTTTTCAGTTTTTTAACTAAAAAACTATCAAAAATCTCTTGTGTGCTTTTCCAATTTTTTTTAATTTACTCAAGTCTTAACGAACTAATGGATAACGTGACATACATACGTAACCTAAAAACCATGAATATAAATTTTGTTTGTGTATGTATATACATTTACTGCAAAGGGAAAGAATAAACTACACAAACCCAACTGGGACAAAGAGTCCATAAGAAATCAAATCAGTAGTAGTACGACACAATGGAAATTTTTCGTATTGAAGTTAGAGGACTGCAGCAGAAGGAAGCTCCAGCTGTGGCAACAAAACTCGGTCAACAACAAGGTTAAGGTTAAGTTTTTAATTAAAAAACAACAACACAAATAAAAACTAACAAATACATAGAAATAAATTGCAATGGCTAAGCAGCACCAACAATAACAACAGCATCACAAAAATTATAGGATTTTAGAAATCCTTTTCACTTGAGGATTTAAGTACTACAAGTATAGTGGCAAAAATATAACAACAAAAATAAACCAAACAACAATTATTTATTTTTTGCAATGTGCAGTGCACTACTACTGGTTTGGAGGGGACACTGTAGCATACATTTAGGCTCAACAGCTAAATACAGTAGGCGCGTGAACACACAAACACAACTATACCCATGGCATGGCTTGGCCTGGGGCCCTGACATGAAAGCAGGTTAACGAAACGAGAGAAAAAATAAAACAGAAATAACTACAACAACAACAACACGACCTATAAGAATGTTAGTTGGTTCTTCTTCTTCGTGTTGTAGTTTTTCATCTTGTTTTTATGGTGATTGTTGTGTTGCCTCGTTAAAACCTGAAAATTGTTTTTGTTTGTAGCTGTCTTCTGGCCAGAAAAAAAATAACTGTAACGACAGCCCATAAGAGAGAAAACGAAAAACAATATTACAGCAACAAAGATTTTTATTTGTAATGCCTAAAGATATGCAGCAAAGGCAAGAATAAAAACCATTTTTCTTCTTCTTCGTTTTCAACATTCATTGTAATTCTGTGAAAACGAAAGCGAAAGCCTGACATGATGTTAAGACCATAAAATAAAAAAATGCACCAGAGATGGGGAGAACATAGCCGACCACATCCAAAAAGAGATGCATTGTTGTGTAGAGGATTTAAATAAATGCAATTACGACAACGGCAACAACAACGTTGTCGATGGTGGTAACATGGCCATGACATGTATTAACGAGTTCAGGTTGTATATTGATGCTAAAAAAACAACAACAAGAAAATGAAGAAGCAAAACAACAAAAACAACTTCCATATATATCATGCGTATACATGGACTTACTCATTTGTAAAGGAGATATATGTCGGCATACTTTCTTCTTCGTCGTCGTAGTTCTTTACTATGCGCCACGCTTTTTTAAAAGTTCGAGTATGTTTCACAATTGACGTAGTTTTTATTAAATATTTACTAACGGAATAATATAAGGGTTCAGGTTGTTTGTTTCTTTTTTCGCTTTATTTCTTTAAGGTAAAATATTTTTCTGCCACTTTATTGTTGTTTTCTACGGTGGGCTGGGAAAATATAAGAATTCTGCGAATTTTTTTTATAAAATATTTAAATTGACTATAAAATATTTAAATTGACAATATTTAAAAAGGGAAGGATCATATGCAGCGAATATTAAATAGCATTGTTGGAAGGTTTGAAGAGCGACATTGTTGAAAAACAGTTGAATAGAAAGAGAAGCTACACCAAAAATGAAGCTTAAAAAATCCATGAGTTGAGGTTCACCTTTTTCCATTCCATAAATCGTTCTCAGCAACATTACCTGTTCTCAGATCACTGAGGAGTGCTCGTTGGGAAGAAACTTTCTTAGAATGAAAAAGTCATCACCAAACCGGGACACATTTTGAAGCAAATGAAAATTTTGCTACAAAAAATGATATCGAAAAGATAGAAGTTCACTTAATTTGTGCATAACTATTATAGTGAATGATGTTGTATAACAAAATAGTAGGGTAAATGTGAGCATTAGTTCAAAAGCGTATCTAATTATATGGTTGTGAAAATTGCTGCTAGATGGAGTTCTCTTTTGTAGCATAGACATGAACCATATGTGGTGATCGATAGCACAGCCACAAACACGAAAAGCGCCATTCGGCGGCAAAGCACTACGATGCAATTGAATACGACTTTTAACGGAATGCCCGTATTTACCCTACAATGTATTCGCTTTGTGGTTTTTTAATCTAATTTCTGACCATTTGTGAGGTATGCACTATGATCTATGCTTAATACAAATATAACGATTTAATGGAAGACACGAACCATGAGTGTTGCTTTGTAGATGTAACCCTATGATTGCTGAGAAAGTCACAAAAACCAGCAGCGCTAAAATCTATTCTCTATACGTCTTCTTCTCCGTTCACGACAAATCCAACTCGAAAAATGACGAAAAGGTAGAATGTAGCTGTAATCTGAGCATAACTATTAATGTAAATTACGTTGTATAACAAAAGAAAGAAGGACCCATAATTTTGTTGTCCACCTTTGAACATTGAGAAAGGTTTTTTGGCCATTGTCCATTCTAAATAGAAGGGCAAATATGGGCATTCGTTTAAAAGCGTATATAATTAAATGGTTGTGAAAATGGCTGCTAGATCTTTGCAGCATAGTCATGAACCATAATTGGTGATCAATACCCATAATAGGCGGCAATTTGCACTACGATTTGTAGATGCAACCCAATGAATACTGGGTAGCGCCAAAAATACATCGCATAACAAAAGAAAGAAAAACCCACAATTTGGCTGTCAATCTCCAAAACTTTATAAATATCAGTCTGGTCAATTTTAATCTATATAGTAGGGTAAATATGGGCATTCGGTTAAAGCGTATCTAATTAAATAGATGTGAAATTTGTTTGTAGCGTAGATATGTTTGTAGCGTAGATATGAGGGGCTAACAAATTGTTGATTTATTAAAGAATATTTTTCAAGGGCCAACTGAGGCGTGGATTTATTAAAGAATATTTTTCAAGGGCCAACTGAAGCGTGGATTTATTAAAGAATGCTTTTTCAATGACTGCCAGAAGCGTGTATTTATTAAATAATATTTTTTCAAGGACCTAAAGAAGGCATGGATTTATTAAATAATATTTTTTCCAGGATTAAATAAAGCGTACATTTATTAGAGAATATTTTTCAAGGACTAAACAAGGCATGAATTTATTAGAGAATATTTTTCAATGACTAACACAAGGCGTGGATTTATTAAAGAATATTTTTCAATGATTTATTAAAGAATATGCTTTCAAGGACGGACACAAGGCGTGGATTTATTAAAGAATATTTTTTCAAAGACCAGCACAAGGCGTGTACTCATTTAATATGGCTTTTAGTCGAATTTTATATTTACATTTCCCTCAGAATACCCACATTTTCCTATTTACACCATTATTAAAATTCACAAACATAATTTTCAATATAAAAACTTGTTAATTTTAAAATAATAAGGACGGAATTCTAATCAAAACTTTTGCCATTTTACAAATGTCTCTCACCTTACCAAAAAGTATGCAATAAAATATAATTTAATTTCTATTTTTTTAGAAGCTACAATAAAAAGCCAAGATATTTTCATAAAAATTTTAATGGTATTGTTTTGTTCAACGGCCATCACCAATACCACACTGTGCTGTCCTGTGCCTCTCCCCCTCCTAAAAATATGTAACAATTGTTGGCTGATATTATTTAACTCCCTAAAAGTATGTCATTAAATTCTTGTTATGCTCGTTTTCTTTATTTTCCATTTCATTATTATTATTTTTCTGTGTTTTTTTTCTGTTGGTTTCATACCATTTGTTATAGTTACTGGTGTTTCGTGGCTGTGTTTTTTGTGCTGTTTATGAATTTACGCTGGCTGTTCTTTGATGTAATTTTCCACGCACTAATACTTATGCAAGGGCATATAAAAAGAAATGCTTGCTATATATGTTGGAGCGTGCCAGCCAGCGTGTATAAGTCTTTGTATTTTCTGTCATTTAATATAATTCTTTTTTTTCTGATTTTTTTCTGCTGACATTGTTGTTTCCTTTTTTCACTTGTTTGTTGGCCAGGCAATGGCAAATTGGCGACGCTATTATGGTGGTGGTAGTGGGGTGGTTATGCTGTGTTGCCTCCTGCATGACGTAAACTTCATACAGCATTGTGTTGTGATGATGACGCTTGGCGTTGCAACACCGCATTAAAGTATGGACAAAAGTTAATGGTTTGAAAGTGCAAGAAATATGTGAAATGATACATTGCTTTCTTTTTTTGCATTCCCCCACCAACACAGCGGGTAAAGCATATAATAGTTCCATAAAATCCATTCCGCCCATCTTCATGGTGTAAGGCTATGGAACTTTACACACCATTACTCTACTCGTTCGGGGATGTTGTAACAACACCCCGAAAAAAAAACTGAACAATACACATCAGTGGAGATTCATTATAATAAGTGAGTCGTTTTGTGTAGCTTTTGCTTCTTCTCGTTGTTTTTGTTTTTTTTTTTCTTTTCTCCATTTGCTGTTCTGCCGCAGTGACCTTCACAGCGTGATGCAGTGCAGTTGCTACTGTTGATGACTGCATCATGTTGCAATAAAAATCCATGTCTGTAATGGATTTGGGGAGGTTGTGAATTATCTGTGAATTGTTTATGCAATGCGATGTTAACCGAAGTTGGAAGGACGTTTTCAACAAATTTAAGAAGATTTAAAAATCCATATTATTTTTTTAAAATAATTTTCTTAAATTATGCCATAAAGGCAGGTAAAAACACACCTTTTAACTCATAAAATTATTCAGCATTGTTAATGAGATCCAAATTAAATATATATATATATATATAATTAATGAGATAATAAATTAAATATATATATATATAATTAATGTGATAATAAATTAAATATATATATATATATATATATATATATTTGATAGCATCTGGAAGTATGCAATGGATTTATTAAAGAATATTTTTCAAGCAGTAGCCAAGGTGTATATTTTTTAAAGAATATTTTTCAAGTAGTAAACCAAGGCGTGCATTTTTTTAAATAACATTTTTCAAGGATTAAACCAAGGCGTGAATTTTCTTAAAGAATTTTTTTTCAAAGACTAAACCAAGGCGTGCATTTTCTTAAAGGACTTTCAAGGACTAAACCAAGAACAAGCATGGGTTTATTCAAGAATATTTTCTCAAAATATAAAGTAATGCGTGGATTTTTAAAGAACCTTTTCAAGGATCAACACATTTTTGTAGAAATTGTAGAAGGTCCATGTCTAATGCAAGGCGTGGATTTTTAAAGAATTTTTCAAGAACCAACACATTTTTTAAGGACATTGTGAAAGGTCAAGGGCTAACTCAAGGCGTGGATTTTTAAAGAACTTTTTTAAGATCCAACACATTGTTTAAGGACATTGTAGAAGGTCAAGGGCTAATGCAAGGTGTGGATTTTTTGTAGAAATTGTAGAAGGTCCATGTCTAATGCAAGGCGTGGATTTTTAAAGAACTTTTTCAAGAAACAACGCATATTTTAAAGGTATTGTAAAAGGTCAAGGGCTAACTCAAGGCGTGGATTTTTAAAGAATATCCTTTAAAGAGATCGTTGAAAGTCAAAGACCAATACAAGGCGTAGATTTTTTAAAGAATATCCTTTGAGGAGATTGTAGAAGGCCAAAAACCAATACAAGGCGTGGATTTTTAAAGAATATCCTTTAAGGATATTGTAGAAGGTCAAAGGCCAATACAAGGCGTAGATTTTTTAGAGAATATCCTTTAAGGAGATTGTATAAGGTCAAAGGCCAATACAAGGCGTGGATTTTTAAAGAATATCCTTTAAGGAGATTGTAGAAGGTCAAAGGCCAAAAAAGGCGTACATTTTTTAAAGAGTAGCCTTTAAGGAGAATGTAGAAGGTCAAAGGATTGTAAGAATTTGTGTGCATTTTTTACTGAATATTTTTCAAGGGCTCCAAATGTCTTGAGTTTGTAAAAAATTGTTTCTGGAACTACAAATCTGTTTTAAATTATTATTATTTAGGAAATCCAAATATACATGGTTTGTTTAAGAAAACATTTTTTCCTTGATTGGAAATATCCTGATTTTTTTTAAGAATATTTTGCCAAGAACTCCGTATTTCTCCAATTTTTAAATAACCTTTTTCTGTGACTCCTAATTTCCATATATTTCAGGATTTTTTTGGATTCTAGATGTCCTAGCAATTTTTTAAAAATTAGTTCTAGGGACTCTAAATTTCCGAGATTAAAACAAAATTTAGGTATTCACAACGTCCTGGATTTTTTAAAGAATATTTTTTAAGGACTTCACATTCTTTGGATTCTTTAATAATTATTTTTAAGGTTTCTAAATATCCTGGATTCTTTGCAGAATTGGTTCTCAGTGTCTTTAAATGTCCTAGATTGTTTAAGGATTATTTTCAGGAATACCAAATGTCCTACATTTTTTTTAAAAATTATTTTTAAGGACTCAAAATTTCGTAGATTTTTTAGGAACATCTATGTCAAGAACCAACAGAGGCTAGGAACATCTATGTCAGAACCAACAGATACCTGGATCTTTCACTGCAAACATTTTATCCAAAGATGTATGCAGTAAAATATAAGCCCCTAAAAGTAGGCAACAAATTTCTGTTTCTTTAATATTTTTAAATTTCCACATTCAACTAGCGTGTAAAATATAAATCATGGTTCATCCTTGGAAAAAAAATAGAATAACAATTCATTTTTTTTTTATTTTGAAAAAAAATACAACAACAATAAATAATAATAGAGAAAATTTCGTTACGGTCAATGGGAGGAGTATAAATGGAAAAAATAAAAAAATATGACTAAAAACAACGAACGAAACGAAATATTAATATGCTGATGTTGTACAGACGCTAATAAAGTATGCCAAAACATGTATAAGGAAATATTAAAGCAAAATAAAAAAAAAAAATCGAAAAAACATCACTAATGGACAGGGGAGTTTTGAAATATGAATGAAGTATGAATACAAAAATCCTAACGCTGGAAGAGAAAGAATGGAGAAAAAATCACAGCAACGTGTTTTGGCATTTTAATTCGGTTAGCATCGTCAAACAACGAGAACATGTTGGCCATGTAAAATACAAGAAAAAAATCAACACCAATAGATTTTGTATGTAGTAGCACTACCAAATTACATTGTGCTGATATTTTTTGTGTTTCGATTTTTTTTTTTTCATTCTATGCCATTAAAGATTACCAGATGAAGGGCGTTCTTTTGCCCAGCACATCACTAGCTAGTAGAAAAAAATAAGGAAATCATCATCCCCCGCACCACATGGATGATAAGAGAATAAAAAATCAAATGGTCACAAACCAATATTCTCACAAAAATTACAATTTTCTTTGGGATCAATGGTCATGGCGGGCAGGGGTGCCGAAAGGGGATAACGGAAGTCCTTTAAGCTAAAATCCCAAAAATAAAATGAAAGAAGGAAGTGGAGAGAAAAACAGCAACAACAACAAGGAATCTTGTAATCTCAGTCGAAATCGAATATGTATTGAGAGCAGAGCAGACGAAGAAGAAACAAGTAACAAATACCATAATAACATCACAGAAATGTGCAAAGGAATTTGTAATACACAAAGTGATTGTTTTTACTATGGATTTACTTTGTCCAAGGACACTGTGGGTGGAAATATAAAAAAATTGGATAGAAAGGATTCACATTTTCTTTTTACAAATTTGGCAATAAAAAACAACCAAGACTATGGAAGTACTCTGAATCAAACTTAGTACCCTTTATTAAAATATACAGACAGCCGCAGGTCGTCTGTATAAAAATGCACTAAGACACGATGTAGACAGCCGCAGCTCGTCTGTACTCTAAATAAAATAAGACACGATACGGTGCTCCCGACCGTTCTATTTGAGTGTTTGTGAGGCACTCCTCTATTCCCGAACTTTCTTAGTGAGTGGTTGTAAGGCACTACTCTGTACAAAAAAATATTGAGACACGGTGCTATCGACCGTTCTTTGTGAGTGGTTGTAAGTCACTCATTTTATTTTAAAATATTTAACCTTAGGTTCTACTTAAACAACTCATGCTTAGCCTAATCTCAAACACAAAATACTTATCAGTAAACTGATACGACCCACACTATTTCCTGTAGGAATAATATTTTGAAAATGTATTTTTACTTAGACCCACTGTCCTATCCCCCAGCATCACATCACATTTACCGTCATCTTTAAGTATTCTCGGCTATCGCAAAACAATCACTGAGACTCAATCGATTTCTATATATATATACATCTATATACACTGCGTATCATAACTATAGACGCACCCTTAATTCAATTGGTATGTTAGTTGACAAATAAAATGGACCCATTAAGTTATTGTTCACCATAAAACGATCAAAAACACATATTATTCAACAAAAATAATTAATTTTTTCTTTATGGTTTCGCCGAATTCTGCACTTTCAAAATTGCTAGTGTTGCATAACTATAGACGCACTTCTACAAAATTAGAAAAATTAATTTTTTAAAACTTAAATAAAATAAAATAACTTTTATAAATAATGGGTAAATTTTGAATAAGTTCAAAAATTTTATCCATCACACTGTTGATCAAAATTATGCTGTACCGCCATTCATCATAATCACTTCTAAATAAAATAATGTTTGGTATTGGAGGTTTTCTGCATAGACCGATTCATAGTCCTATATAATATTTTTCGATTTTAACCATACTTGAGTATGGCCACTTTTATGAACTGGTGCGTTGTCCTGCTAAAAAAATAAAATGGCAATAATTTGTCTTCAAGACTTGGTACCTGAATTCATCCGACAACATGGAAATGTCAAATAAAGCATTCCGTGGCTATAAAATGTTCCCAAGGTGGCGGTTACCGAAATATCGTTATTTCTTAATACAATATTTCGGTGGTGGTTCCTTAATGACCTTGTGAGCATTTTATAGCCATTATTTGACATTTCCATGTTGTCGGATGAATTCAATGGAGTACTTTCAAGTCATGGAAGACAAATTTTTGCCATTTTGGGAAAGCAGCAACAATCAAGGACTCGTTTTTTTAGCAGGACAACGCACCAGTTCATAAAAGTGGCCATACTCAAGTATGGTTAAAATCGAAAAATATTAAAATTTCCAACCAGAATCCGATCGAGAACATGTGTGGAATCTTGACTCGTCGTGTCTATGCAGAAAACAGCCAATACCAAACATTATTTTATTTCCAAGAAGTGATTATCAATGAATGGCGGTCAATCGATGAAGACTTGCGAATAATTTTGATCAACAGTGTGATGGCTAAAATTTTTGAACTTATTCAAAATAAGGGAGGCCCTACCCATTATTTATAAAAGTTATTTTATTTTATTTAAGTTGTAAAAAATAATTTTTTCTAATTTTGTAAAAGTGCGTCTATAGTTATGCAACACCAGCAATTTTGAAAGGGCAGAATTCGGCGAAACCATAAGGAATAAATTAATTATTTTTGTTGAATAATATGTGTTTTGGATATATATATATATTTGTCAACTAACATACCAATTGAATTAAGGGTGCGTCTATAGTTATGATACGCAGTGTATGGTATCTGTATGAACATCGAAATTGAAATCATTGTCAGATGGCTTGTTGCTGTCATATTACCATGTTTTTTTTCTACTGTTGTTTTTGTTGTTATTCGGTTTATTTTTTGCTTCTCTTGTATAATCTGTAGTAGAATTAAATGTATTTGTTTTTTCTTTCTTTCTTTTGGATTTCTTATTTCCGTCTATCTCAATTCCATTCCATTTATATTTGTAATATCATCAACTAGCATTCAGGCATAGCATTGATTTTCATTTACATCATTTATTTGTTGTTGTTGCTGTTTCCATTTCATCGTATCTTAGACTCAATAAAGATGAAGCATTCGATTTTGTATAATGGTGTACAAATAAATGATAATAACGAGAAACGAGGGGTCTAATTGGAAAGTTTTGAATTCTTTGGGAAATAAGAAATTTTATTTTTGAACCGGATATTCAAATAATAAAACCGGGTTCAATATCACATATGTATCTCAGTTTTGAATTCTTCGGAAAAAATTAAATTTATTTTTTGACCAGGATATTCAGATCAGAAAACCGGTTTCAGTAAACAAAAATATCGATTTTTCGCCTTTGAGGACCCCACCTAAAATTATGCCTTACCCCTCGGCAAACAATGCCATACATTTTCCACTAATAAATAGCCTGGGATTCAGCCTGACTATTTTGCAAAAACCAAATACAAATAGTACCCCAAATAAACCGCCAACACTACTGCATTTTTTTACAATATTGCGAGGTCCAAAAATCGCATCTTGTGATAATTGGAGTCTGGTTCATTAAATTAAGGATAAAAAGGACACATAATGAATCAAGTTAGAATGTCAAAATGTTTTACAAAAAGAATCCTCAATTCAATTCTACTATTTCTGCAGTACTCTCAGAAAATACATACAATAGATACAAATCAAGATATGAAGCTATAACTTCAAGTATAATAGGGTCGCCAGCAAAAATATGTTCACGCTTTATCTCCAAACTTTAACGAATGACGGATTTTTTTCCTTTTTGGGGGTTTTCATTTATTAACCTAGGTATTTTATTTCTAATAGGAATTTTTCAACTCCAAAATCTTTTCGCTCAGTGTCTAATGTGAGTTAAAACAAGTAAAATCATAGCTAAGTTCGACAGGGCGAATTTTTATACCTGTACCATTAGGTGGATATTCAAAATGCCAAAAATTTATAGAGACTTTTATAATGGGGCTATGGAAAACATTTCGTAGGAAGATTTGTTATTTAACGAAATTCCGGTTTATGGAAATGATGGGGGGGCCTATCAATATCCGAACTACCCAAAATGCGGAGATTTTTGAAATACAATTATTTGGGGCATACGTATTAAAGTAGTCGAGAACTGAAAATACTTTCAAAGCTAAACATGTTATTCTTACAATCGGCTATTTGATTGATAGCTGAAAATAAAGAAAATGTTTTGATTCAAATAAAATTTAAGAATGAAAAGTGATGAAGGGTAATTGACTTAAATAAATAACAACGACGAAGGACCAAAATCGAAATACTTGAACAGCATGATGTATACCTTAAGGTACAAACAGAAAAATATTAAAGGATGAAAAGTAATTGTGTAGCATACTTTTGGGCATATTTGAGACAAAACTAAATGTAAGCACTGAGGTATGATTTTTATTAATAAACATTTCATCGAATATATTTTTAGGAACATTTTTTGAAGGATAAATACGGGACACATTTTTTTAAAATCCTTTTTAAGGAATCCAATAGCCCTGGATTTAAGGCGTAGGTTTTTAATGAATATTTTTTAAGGATTTTTGAAAAATATTTTTCAAGGCTCAATTAAAGCTTGGAATTTTTGAAAATATTTGTTTCAAGGACTCCATAGTAGTGGATTGTTTTAAGAATGTTTTTTTTTAAGGAACAGGTGTGAAATATTTATTTTTTTTTTCAACGACATCAATACGCGCGGATTTTTCAAAAAATATTTTTTCTAAAAATTTTCTTAAGAAGGGATTTTTTAATGAATATTTTTATCAACAACTTAAAAAAGTTCTGGATTTTTTAAACAATATTTTTTCAAGGACTAACACAAGGCGTGGATTTTCTAAGGAATATTTTTTTCATGAGCCACTGAAAGGTTTGTATTTCTTAACGAATATGTTTTCAAGGACTAACGCATGACGTGGATTATTTTCAAAATACAAGACTTAGATTTCTTAAAAAATATTTTTTCAAGGGCCACTGCAATTCTTCGATTTCTTAAAGGAAATTTTCAATAACCAACAGAAACGTGGATTTTTCAGCGAATATTTGTTAAGGAATATTTTTTCAAGGACCACAACAAGAATATTTTTTCAAATACCAACTCAAAGCGTGGATATATTAAAAAATATTGGACTTGGGTTTCCCAAAGGATAATACTAGGCGAGGATTTATTAAAGAATATTTGTTCAAGGACCTAAACAAGGCGTGTATTTTTTAAGAATATTTTTTAACGACATAAACCAGGAATGTATTTTTAAGAATATTTTTCGAGAAAACCAAGGTGGGAATTTTTTAGTAAATATTTTATCGATGATTTTTTACGAATATTTTCTCAATGATCAATATGGGCGAGGTTGTTTAAAGAATATTTTTCAAGGAGTCCAATAGCTCTGGATTTCAAGAATGAATGTTTTAAAGTGTATCTATTCAAAGCCTCAAGAACTGGGTATTTTTTAAAGAAAAACATTTCAAGGACGTGGGCGTTGGTTTTTTTAAAGAACATATTTTCTAGGATCCCTACGTTGGGGTATCAAGGATCAAAAATAGGCCTTGGGTTTTTTTCAAGGAACACTACACAAGACGAAGTTTAAGCATTTTTTTCGTAGGCAAGTCAAGTATTTGAAAAAAAATATTTTTAGCAGGCAAACACAAAGTGTGGATTTTGAAAGAAACATTTTTAGGACTGCAATTAGCATGGATGTGAAAAATGTTTTCCAGTACCTTAAAGGTCAGTGTAAAATACAACTACCAAGTCCTCACAATTATCATATACCCTTATACGAATATATACATATCAACTTCCTCAATGCGGTTTTTAAGATTTCTACCGTTTTCGCAGTACCAATTCTGTTCATTTTAATAATGATTGTGTACAAATAGTTCTCTGAAATTGATATTCTCAATACTTTATATCCTATTCTACCCATCGATGCCTTTGTTGGGTACATATTTTTGACATAGACCCACGTTAGATAGTCAATACTTTATATCCTATTCTATCCATCGATACATTTGTTGGGTACATATTTTTGATATAGACCCACGTTAGTTACACATCTTTTTATACAGTATCTCCTCTATATTATATCTGAATATCATTCCCCGAAATATAAAAATAATTTTTGAAATTACGCCAAATCCGCCTTCCACAAAAAAATTGAAATTACATAATATTTATTGATTCTTCTCCCATACCCCTCTCTCCTTGCTCTGCTACTATTACTTATTTTTTTCAACTTCATAATTTCCATAATATTTCTGACATGGTATAGATAAACGAATTGGAAAACGTATATGGAATTCGGAAAAAAATTGGTTTGGGGCATTTTGTATTTTTGTAATCTCCCACCAGCATACCAATGTGAGTTAGAAATTGCATGCAGCTTAACACCCAATGTATGTATGTGTGTGTATGTATGCGTGGGGGATAAATGTATTGTACACCAGAGATTTTCACTTGTGATTAAAAATTGACAATTCGTCGAATTCAAAGTCAGTTAGGAAACAAATGGCATATAAATATTTTAGGGAGGGGAATTTAAATGTTTTTGTTTTTAGAAAATGTTTAGTTTATTTCATCCATTTTGTTGATATTTATTTATGTATATGAGTCGTTGAACAAATTTGGCATAATAAAAAAAAATAATTCCATTGAAAACAAAGAATTGTTTTATTTTTTAATAAACAAAAATATCATGGGTAATAGTGAGGAGAAGACCTTGACTTGAATTTATTATTTGAGGGAAAATTAAAAACGACGCATTAAAATCGATATGAGCAAGGGGAAGAATGCCTAATATCAGGGTTATGTACAATAAATTGGAAACTACATGTGTATCTATTATTTGATTAACAAATTTCAAATGTTTCATATTTTTAGCGTTAATGAAGGCTGAAGGGATATAAGAGATAAATACACAGCCCAGGATTACAAAAATTTCTTTATGTTGTATTTATTATTTGAAATATTTTGATATTATTTGGAGCAAATCTTCGTAAGTACACCTATATATTATAAAAATGCAAACTCATTTTTCCCATCCCCATCACCAGTTTTCCCTGTCAAATATTTGCAGTGCAATGCACATTTTTCTTTCTTTTCTTATAGAAAAAATACGAAAATAAATTCAAATTCTAATTTGCTTGTTATTGACATGAAGATGTATAGATACATCTGCATTATATACTTATAAGATTTATATTTATTCGTCTTCTTCTTCGTCGTCGTTACATTTCGTTTTGCACATCTTCATTTCCACGTTACGTTATCCAAACTAACAACATTACCCAAAAAATAACCCCGATTTGTTTACAAAACATACATTCAAACACACACACATATATATATATATATATTTTGTTGAAGCAATTCACACTACTGCATCGTATAAAGAAAATGTTTTTATACAACTCCTGTTTTCATATCGATTGGAAAAAAATACGAATTTTCTTCTCCAATCAAAGGAGGGTGATGACGAAAAGAAAAAAAATATTGTGTCAATATTTTTTGTGTGCAGCTTCAATTCAATTTGCTACCACTATTGCTACTTTCGTTTGTTATATAAACATTGACGACAAAGCTAAACACAGTTTTTTCTTAGGTTCGAGTATTTGATAGCTGCAGAAAATAGAAAAAAAATATATGTGCGTCTGTTTTGATTGAAATAATATTGAGAGAGAAGGAAAAAAAAAAAACAAACTGATGCTGAGAAATTGATTTGAATAAATAACTACAACGAAGGACCAAATACGAAATATTGGAAAACTATAAGGCATACCTTAAGGCAGGAATTGAAAAATAATAAAATATCAAAAGAATTATGTTGCATACTTTTGGGCATATTTGCGACAAACCAACATGAAAGCATGAAACTATGATTTTTATTAACAAATATTTGTTGCAGGACCCCTATAATCATTGATATTCTAATAATAGTAAGCGGGGATATCTAAAGAATATTTTTTTCAAGGACTAAAAGAAACGTGGATTTGTTAAAGAAAGGGACTGAATTTTCAAAGAATATTTTCCAAAGACCAACACAAGGCATGGATCTTTTAATAAAACTTTCTTCCAGAACTTCAAGGACTAGCAGAAACGTAACTTTTTTAAAGAATTTTTCAAAGATTAGCAGAAGTGTGGAGTTTCAAGGAATAAATTTTCAAGGACTACCAGAAGCGTGGATTTTTTAAAGAATATTTTTTCAAGGGCTATCAGAAGCGTAGATTTGTTAAAGAATATTTTTTCAAGGACTATCCGAAGCGTAGATTTGTTAAAGAATACTTTTTCAAGGACTATCAGAAGCGTAGATTTTTTATAGAATGTTTTTTTCAAGGACTATCAGAATTTTGGATTTTTTTAAAGAATATTTTTTCAAGGACTATCAGAAGCGTAGATTTTTTAAATATTTTTTTTTTCAAGGACTATCAGAATTTTGGATTTTTTTAAAGAATATTTTTTCAAGGACTATCAGAAGCGTAGATTTTTTACAGAATATTTTTCAAGGGCTATCCGAAGCCTAAATTTGTTAAAGAATATTTTTTCAAGGACTACCAGAAGCGTGGATTTTTTAAAGAATATTCTTTCAAGGACTACCAAAAGCGTGGATTTTTTAAAGAAACATTTTAAAGGACTACCAAAAGCGTGGATTTTTTAAAGAAACATTTTTAAAGGACTACCAAAGGCGTCGATTTTTTAAAGAATATTCTTTCAAGGACTGCCAGAAGCGTATATTTTTTAAAGAAACATTTTTTTTAAAGAATATTCTGACTATCCAAAAGAATATTCTTTCAGGGACTACAAAAAGGATGGATTTTTTAAAGAAACATTTTTAAAGGACTACCAAAAGCGTGGACTTTATAAAGAAACATTTTTAAAGGACTACCAAAAGCGTGGATTTTTTAAAGAAACATTTTTAAAGGACTACCAAAAGCGTGAATTTTTTAAAGAAACATTTTTAAAGGACTACCAAAAGCGTGGATTTTTTAAAGAAACATTTTTAAAGGACCACCAAAAGCGTGGATTTTTTAAAGAAACATTTTTAAAGGACTACCAAAAACGTGGATTTTTTAAAGAAACATTTTTAAAGGACTACCAAAAGCGTGAATTTTTTAAGGAATAAATTGTCCGAGAAGTTGATAGTATTTAAATGTCAGAAATATTAAACATCAGTAGAATGTAAGAGTTCCGTGGTAGTTGTGTAGGGTATCGAATAGTCGGCCCGTCCGACTATACTGCTCTGCTCACTGGTTTAAAGAATATTTTTTCAAGAACTGCCAGAAGCGTGGATTTTGTAAAGAATAATCTTTTAAAGACTACCAAAAGCGTTTTTTAAAAAAAATTCTTAAGAACTAAAGAAAAAGAAGAATTTTACAAGAATTTCAATTTGGCGTGATTTTTTTGGAAGAGTTAAGTGCGGCTTGAATTTTATTGATTTTTTCATACTATAAATCCTAAATTTTTTAAAATTTTTTCAGGGACTTAAGTTAAGCTTGGAATTTTTAAAGACTACGTTTCGACGATCTTATAAGTCCTGAATTTTTTAAATAATATTTTCCCAACCGAAGATCTTTTAAGAAATATTTTCTCAACAACTTCAATAAACCAGGGTTGTTTTTTTTTTAAGACAGGCTGTTTTGAAGAACTCCGATGGATTTTTTTATAGAATATTTCTTCAGGGGACCAAAGGAAATACCACAATGTTATTTGATATTTATATTGAAATAGTCTATTCGTTAACATCATAATAGATTTGTGTACCTATTATTATGAGCAGTGGTGTGTATGAATCTATTCCAATATATTCCGAAGTGTGTTCATATACTACTGATAACATGAATTTTAATCCCTTGTGAAATCAAAATTCATTTCATTTTTGATTTAAAAATCATTACTCACTTACCATTTCAATTAGGCAACAAGGCATAAAAATCACTCCCTTAAATATCACATTTACCTTGAAACACTTAAAAAACAAACATCACCGACAACAACAACAAAAAAATCCACCAATAAAGCTTAAAACTCAATACCGAAATGAACACTTAAACCACATAAAAATCAAATGGAACAAAATGTTAACCATTAAAACCAAATACACAATCGAACATATTGACAGATTGAAGGGAGGACAAAAAGATCCAAAACAACCATGAACACAAACACCTGCACACATTTCCATATTGAGTGAATATGATTGGATGATCAGGCACCCCCGGTTCTCTTTTTTAAAGTGTGGAGGAAAACTGAAACTGCCAGAGGCTTTAAATAAAAATACCCCCCAAAAAATAGAAAAAACCCACCCCCACGATTTGCACAACCAGATGAAAAAATCCCATGTTAAAACTTTTATATAAAATGCTGTATAAGCCAAAATCGCAAAAAAAAAAAACAACATCGAATACAACGTATACATGGCAAAAAGGCAAACTCGAAATAAAACAGGACACATAACATATCCCCGAAAAAACAATATTTGTCATGATGCAATGGACAAATCCAACATAGAATATAACATCCCGCAGGCAATGAGACAGATAGGCGGTGTCCATGGGTGGACAAAAAAAATCCTCATCCATTTGTATATACGATTACTGTTAAGTAAAAACCACAACATGACTAACGTACATATGTTGTGAGTGGGATTTTTTTTTTCGATTTTACAAAAAAAGAAAACACTTTTTTACATAATACCGAACGAACACAGCCTCCACACCCTTACCTAGCTGGCCACATTGATGGGGATTTATTGTGATGGGAACCGACATTTTGCTGTTTGCTGTATAGTTGGGCATGTTTGTCTGTCTATATGTATGTGTCATGTAGATATGGCTCCGAGTTTTATAAATTTGTTTTCAATCTTCTAACCATCGAATTTGGAATTGGTGGACAAAAATTGATTTTTATTTTGGTGTATTCAGTTTTTTTTAATAGTTGTTGCGTCAGGTTTGGACAACTGTTTTCAACCATACCGCCTAAAAGTATACACCACATTTTGAAGCTTAGGATATAACCATAGAGGAGTTAGAATAATAAGCATGGATTATTTACAGAAGGACCAACACAAGGCATGGACTTTTTCATAGAATAATTTTCAAGGACCTGGACAAGGCGTGGATTTTTTAAAGGATATTTTTTCAAGGACTATCAGAATCGTGGATTTTTTAAAGAATATTTTTTCAAGGACTATCCGAAGCGTGGATTTATTAAAGAATATTTTTTCAAGGACCATCCGAAGCGTGGATTTATTAAAGAATATTTTTTCAAGGACTATCAGAAGCGTGGATTTATTAATGAATAATGTTTCAAGGACTATCAGAAGCCGTGTATTTTTTCAGGTGCGGATTTATTAAAGAATATTTTTTCAAGAACTATCCGAAGCAGTATCAGAATTGTATTTATTAAAGAATATTTTTTCAAGGACTATCAGAAGCGTGGATTTATTAAAGAAGATTTTTTCAAGGACTATCAGAAGCGTATATTTTTTTAAGAAGCTTTTTTCAAGGACTATCAGAAGCGTATATTTTTTAAAGAAGATTTTTTCAAGGACTATCAGAAGCGTGGATTTTTTAAAGAATAGTTTTTTTTCAAGGACTATTAGGTACTTGTCCTTCTTTATACTAAAATATATGACAAATTTAACTTAGTTACAATATATATTTCCCCTTTGTCATATGCCCATTAGCATACCACTGCTACTAAAATTCTACCTTATGCTACAAAAGTTCGTACCACAAACATTTAATTGAAATCCCTGTTGCCTGGCACTCACAACAAAACCTAAGGGAAATGCCAAAATTTGTGTATTAGGTTTGTATATATGTGTATAGATATATATGGAAGAGAATCACACAAAATCATAAATTTTCATATGCATCGTTTTTGGGGTTTTGAGTGGTTAAATTTTGTGTGTCTGCGTGTGTGGCAAAAATCGATGAAATGAAACGAACTACATATATTGATTTCAAAATTAATTAATAGAATATGTGTGTAATAAATTTTATTAGAATCTATACACATGAATGTATGCATGCAATATATCATAACCCAAAAATCTGGGATACAACCAACATTTTCCAATAAATGAACTTTAGCTTCAGAAACACACTGTAAATGCAGAATATAATTGTAAAATATTGAAAATTTAATTTGAAACATTTGAAAAATGCAATGCAATAATTGCTAACCACATGTCAAGATCATAATGTTACCATAGTTTTCATTTCGGAATAATTTCTTTGACATTTATATGCTTTAATTTTTATAATAAGTAAAAAATCATTAAAAATATAATTTGAGGTCATAATAAGTCTCGTTATAATTTTCCTTGATTGATTTGAAGAAAAAAGAAATAATATTATAAGCAAAGTTTTGTTGCATAGGCTTGTTATACGTTTAGACTTTCTAAAGCCCACTTTTGAGCGAATTGAATGCCAAAAACTTTTTGTGGGTCATAAAAGCTGATAATTGCTTTTCAATGACTCTTGGCTTCTTATAACTTTTGAGACATACTTATAAAGTTTTGTAGTAACCTACTTTAGATAGAATAATACCAAAAATAAACGAGAATTGTGATAATATCTCCAATAACTGATGAATCATTCAAAAGTCTGCATCGCAATAATAAATAAAAAGTGAATAGTTGCAGGCATGAATAAATTGATTTAAATTGCGGTATGCCATAACAATCGAAAGTAAAATAAGTAGCCATAAATATGAGGGAGAAAGAGGTTTTGTAGATCTGAATGAGAAATACGACAAAATCGACATGGGCGTTTCGATTTGTATCTTTAATGGAAATAGCAAGTCAAATTCTTCACAATGGTAGGAGAATCAAAAAAAATCTAAAATCGATCGGAACTTTTATATTGGAACAATTTTTGTAGGATGATTTGACACCCAAATCAAGTTTGAGAGAATTTGGTTGAAAAGCGTATCCTAAATATGCGGCTAACCGAAACTTAAATAAGTAGTAATAATTGGTGGGAAGAGATTTTTTACCCAATGTGAAACCAAAATACCAATGATAATTTAGATGAAAAATGGTCCCAAAGTCCTCATAATACCTACATTTTAGAGGTACCTTTATATGTGACTACCCTACCTGGAGCAATATTGACAATTGTGAATGGAGACTTTGTATGCAAAATTCCCAAAATATGGATATTTGGGAGATACTATATACCATCCTAGTAGTGTAAAATTTCAATAGTGAGTTCTATCATGATTGCAACAGACAGGCTGGCATGGCTATATACGATCCTAAATATTTTCCAACAGAACCTGTAATTTTAAAATGTCCGGCATTCAATCTGATACTATTATTCATGGCATGTAGAAACTACGCCGTTAATAAAAATGGAACGCGATACACACTTCAAGGAAAATTGTGAAAATCTTCACGTCAGATTTCGAGAAATCAGAATTAGACCGATGAGACCCATTTTCAACTCGGTGGCAAAATTGGGGCATTTTTGGTTTGGAAAATGATTTTTGCACCTTTTGATGTCTTCCTTTGGGGCCAAGTGCAACACAAAGCATTGCCTGGCATCATCTGACATATTCATCGGAAATTTCGTGTTCTTTGAACGGAGACTTTTGAAAGTCGTTAAAAACTACCATTGTTCCACAGAACATTGATCATCACACGTTCGATATTGCATGAAAACTCAAAAAACAATTTATTCTCGTTGGATCCTGTCCAATCTGACAGTTGTTAAGAAAGGCTCGTGTCATTTTGAAAAAATAAAAAATACTCGGGGTGCATCAAAAGATCGTAACAAGTGACGAGTCATGAACCTATGTTATAAGCTTCAAACAAACAGCAATCGACCGATGAGCGACGAATCAAGTTCAACAAATGTGGTTAGTGGAAGAAGCACTTCAAACTAGATTGTGGTGACTGTCGAGCTTGAGCATCGTAGGCGGTAAATTTTGACTGGTATACTGAAGTCTTCGAATATGAAAAACTAAAGAAAAGATGAATCATTGTATGCCCTCACAATGTGAGCTCTCACAAATCGGTTCAAATTTGGGCCTTCCTGATCGGCCCAAAATGTGGCGAATGCTCCCATTAACTGATAGTGCAATATACCTTGCCAAAGAGACATATTGCATGAAAACCCTAAAAAACCATTGTTTCTCGTCGGATCCCGAGCAATTTAAAAAAACGAGCCTTTCGATTGGTGTGCAAACATTTGGGGGAAAAATATAAAATCGTAACAAGTGACGAATCCCATGATTCGTCACTTATGAGCCTGAAAAAAACAGGTTCGTGGAAGAAGAACTTCGAAGCAAATTGTGGCGAATGTCCAGCTTGAGTAACGCTGGAGGTCAAGTTTGACTGGTATACACAATTTGGTAAGGTCTTGGTATGAATGCGAAAAACGAAGAAAAAAGAAGACACCATGACAATGTGGCCTCTCACACATCGGTTCAAATCTGGGCCTTTCTGTTCGGCAAAAATGTGGAATTGTTGGGTCGGCGGATGGCCCTTAACTGTTTTAGTGGGTATATGGAGTGAATTAATAAAAGATTTTAAACAGCCATTGAAGCCGAACTTAAATAAACATAAATTACTCGAAGGAGCATAGGTCTTTATTAATAAAATGTGTAGTGCATATGGGGGACCACAAATAATGATATTTCCCCAAATAATAAAGAGTTGATAAGAGGTATCATTTACTATAATACTTTTTTTCATAATAGGAATATATATATATTCAGTGATTTACTAAAACACTAGTGCAAGATTTTTGACCTTTAATAAACATACGTTTATATATATATATATATATATAACAAATTAATAAAATGTATCCCAAAAGCCGAATTTTAATAAATATAAATTAATCGAAGGACCATATATAAAATGTGTGGTGCATACTTTTTGGCGGAACACAAATAATGGTATTTCCCCAAATAATATAGAGTTCATACGAGGTGTCCTTTACTAGAACACTTTTTTAAACTGCTGATTTGAACCCCCAATAGTGTCGTAATATGAAGATATATTAGTGATATTTGCTTTTGTGTATGGGGAAATTTGTTAAAACTCTGAGGCAGAATTTTATGTTCATTAATAAACATGTGATTATTTTTACAACAATAATAAACTTGTAACAATTCAATATTTCCACCTAAAGGCGTAGGAAGCGTGTAAACAGATTTCGTTAGAAATACAACACAATGGCGGCACAATAACAGTTGTTTTTGTTATTGAAATTCATAACATAAATTTATATTGCATATTTTCAGGAGGATTTCTTAGAAATCACATGTTTTTGTTTGCGTTGATCAGTAGGCAATAAAAATTATAAAATTTCAGGTGAAATATGGAAACCGCAATGAAGCCAATGATGATTATTTATTGTTTTTTGAATTACACAAATAAATATGCAACAAAAATGAAGTTCTTAAATTCAATGTAAAATAAGCCCGAAACATTTATTTACAAATTGTTGAGATTTTTTATTTTACATAAAAGAATGAAAAAAAATGCAAACATGAACAAAAATTCCATGTAAAAGAAATTCTATGGAATTTCAGTATAAAGCAACAACAAATATTCCACTTTCAACAAAGAAAAAAAATCTTTGCAAATTCCACACCTTTACGCTTTAAGCCATTAACAAATTTATTTTGTGTGTGTGAGCGTTTTATTTTGTCATTTCGTGTTCATCTAAAAAACACCTTTTTCCATTTACACTCTTACGTTTTTCTTTTTTTTAAGCTTTATTTGTGATTTGTTTGCTTTTAAGTCTGCAACACTTCGTCTTTATCCAATAGGATTATTTAAAGCCATTTTTTCAATTTGGCACGTTGACAGTTTTGTTCGTTCGCTCGCATTTTTTTTTTTTTTTTTTGTTTATCGTCGTCATGTTCTGGGGGTATCAAATCTTTTCTTTTTATATAGAAAAATCAAATCCGCTTCAAATAATTGCGTTAGGGTTTTTTTCTAGAAAGCTGTTTGTTTTTGTCTTAAACAGCTGTAATAACAAATCTCAAAAGTACAGCCAGGCTAGATGAAGATGAAAATGAATGGCAAGGGATTTTGCAGCATCGCCAAAACCAACACCACCACAACCACCTAGTGTTTAAGTGTTTGGAAATAAAGAAAAATTGCTAGAATTGCCAAAAAGAAGTTCTGGTTAAGAATTGTGAAGGATAAAAAATCACGTTTTGTGGTATTATGATGTTAGTATTTTGTTACACCTACGATATTGAATTATTTGAAAAAAAAAACACGAAGTGGTAACATGACTCTATCGCTACAAAACCTTTTCACCTCTTAACAGGCGTTGATGTAAATTCACACTGAGCTAATACAATTTATGTTCATTTGTATTTTTTTGTTGCTGTTGTAAAAATCTTAATGCCTAGCAGAAAATAATTCAATTTTTGCCAAAGGCGAAAAAGAAGAAATCATACACGAGAAATCAAAGAATAGAAAAACAAAAGAAAAGACGAAACCCCCTTGGGGAATTGTGCACACGTTAATTTATGTTAAGACTTTATTAAGCCTCAAGGTATGATTTAATACCAAAACGCCAAAATGTATGCAAAAAACGATGGCATGACAACATAAAACAATGTAGGCCTAATAATATGCTATAATTTGTGTGATTGCCTTAAAACTAATTTATTAATTTATGGGTTATTATTCAATGATTTTATTTTAAAATGCGCCACCGGGACGATTAGTGTAAATAGGTAATAATAATAATTTTGTGCTTAATGAAAAATAAAAATTTGATTTATATAACATCTAATAATAATAATACGACACCTTAAAATATGCTTCACATTTAATAAGTACTGTCTGAAGGTAATAAATATAGGAAAGGAATATCCTGAATGAAAATGAAAGAACGTTATACACAAGTAAAGTAGACAAAAATTAACATAAGTACAAATGTTGGAAAGTTTGAATTTTTTTATCAGAAATGTACTTAATATGCTTTTACGTACGAACATGAGTTATGTTGTTTACAGCGACTTGAAAAGTCGAAAAATAGAATTAACTCGACAATATTTTGCACGTAAGGGCGTGGAATAAATGTTCAAGTTCAAATGTGAAGGACGTCTAAAAACGGCTGTTGCGCCACACTGTTGCCGTGCGCGAACTGATAATTAAGGTCGTCATGTGAGGCATATTTAGCCATTTCTTTCAAGAGCATATTGCATAAACACCTGGACGTAAATTGGTTGGTTCTCTTTGGCAACAAAGGCCGTCGGTGCAAAAGGCATTTCTAAGGTCGCAAAAAGTGGCAAATTGCGCAAGAGCTCGAAGCAAAACTACAATCGATCGTGGGTGCCATCGAAGCCGAGTCAATTCCAAAAGAAAAATCTTTTCGGATTAAAAGGGTTAAGGGGTTTATTCAGCTAAACTGGTCCTGTGACGATTGTTTCGCTTCAACCACGTCGTCAAAAGACTTCGGAGAAATTCGAGAAACGAACAATAGATGAGAAATCATTGGGCGCCATGACATTTTTGAACGACCAAAAACTAAATTTGAAGGGTTATCCGTCGTATAGCTCCTACTTGGTACAAAGTGAACACTTTTTTCCACAGAAAAGCTAGATTTTATATTCTAGTAGAATTATAAACATTCGAGAAATTTATTATAATAAAGGGGTTCCAAAGATATCCAAAATCTGGTGCATACTTCATGAAACATATATCCCAATTTGTCACCATTTAATTAATTATTAAATAATATATGTGATGCATACTTTAAGGCTGAAAGTCGATAATGATACGTTTTGGGTTTTGCAGAAGTTATTTTGCTAAAAAAACTGGTCATAGTTAACCGATAAAGATAAAAAACAAATACATATGTATCAAAAATGACAACAAAATAAAATACTCGAATGACCATAATTATTATTAAATACATTAAATAAATGAGACCTATACGGTAAATGAGACCTATTTTTAACACCCTAAGAGTCATAATAAAAAATATACAGAAATATACGCCCCCAAGAGAGAGTATTACAAAATTTTGGTATAGTATGTGTTCTGTTCCAGTCCTTTTTTAAATAATAGAAGCGATGTAACATTAGTAGATTCTTGGATGTTCTGGAACGGAACTATTATGTAAATGTATTAGGTTGGGAAAAAATAAATCCATTATTTTTTGGGAAAATGGCTGTACTGATAGATTTCTCGTAAAGCATCGAGAAAGTAAAGAAAAAGAAAATTCGGTACATTTTACAAAGGCGAAAATCCAAGTCAAGCGGCTAATATTGTGAATGGTGTTTATGGTTCCGATACTGTAATAGCCAATTATGTGCAATTTTGTTATCGTAGATTCAGTTCAGAAATTTTTAGATGTTAAAGATGGACCTTGCACTGGTAGTCCGGTATTCGAAAATGTTGATAAAATCGGAGAAATGATCCAAGTTGACTGGCACGTTAGCAGTCTTAACATCACCCAAGAGTTAAAAATCGACCATAAAACCATTTTCAACCATTTACACAAAACATGGATTTCCCCAACCAAACATATTTTACATATTTTTATTTTTTAAAAAGGACTTGAAAATCATTCAAATGATCATCGCCCTTACAGCAAAACTCAAATAAATAAAAAATATTCGAAATATGCATATATAACCGACATTTAATAATAATAAATTGCTCGAAGGACCATATTATTAAATAATGTATGTGTGGTGCATACTTTTGGGCTGTATGGAAAAGCTAGTGTTTATAAAATTGTGGACATCATGTTTATTATTGACTGAGGTTTAGTTTTATATATTTCGGATATAACAAAGTTGAGGCTATTCCTATAAAAGTATATTAGCAGTCCGTCTGAAATCTCAATATTTGAGATAGAGTTTTGCAACTTCAATTGCTACTAAACCTACGATATTTGGCATTGAAAAAGAGGGTTATCGATTTACGTTTTTAGTATAGCAACCATATAACGGTATTATGAAGATTTCACACACGCCTCTTCAAACGAATTTGCTGTTATTTCATATTTTGCCCGTATTGGTTATTAGTATTGGTTTACATATTAGGGTAGCCCCATATTACTCCCAAGTGTCGGTATTTTGATAAACAATTTTGTGCTTATTATATTTTACGCATATTATGCATTATAAATTCACCCATTTCTACAGCTTTTTGTATTTACCCAAATCACCTCATTAATATTCTGCACTACATACACATACACATATTGTTATTATTATTTTTATTATAATCTGACCATGAACTAAAGTTTTAAATGATTTTGATAGGCAATCAATATTTAAATTATGTAGATATTGCAGAAAAATATTGCACATATTAACTAATTAATGCATCATTAAATACTTATCATCAATAATAATAATAATGAAAACATGACTGAATGGGCAAAAATAATAATAATTATAGAATATATATAATATATTTTGCATGTTTGATATATTTTGCAGTGGTGAAAAGTTTATTAATTTTATAACTCTAAGGACATGATAACATACACACAAACATTATGGTACTGATTTAGTTGTTTATTATTATTTTTTGCCATATTAATTGTTTATGGATATTATATAATGGTGTTTATATATGTATATATTTGCTGCAAACAACAACAAACCGAACAACATTGCATTATGGAAACATAGTTTAACTTTAATATTAATAAAAGTTTAATTATTTCAAAAAAGGAAGAAACTTTTACAAGAAAAAAAATAATGCGAAGAAATAGCCATGAAAGCAACCACAACGCAGAAAAAAAACAAGAACAACAAAATATTGTTAACAGAAAACAGAATAAGAAAAGAAAAAAATAAGAAGTAACGAATGTGAAACAACAAACTGTAAACCCGCTGTCCCAAAGTGAGAGAGAGAAAGAATTATTATTGTGGCAAGAACAACATTTTATGGCATAAAAGCCGTTGAGGAAACAAACAAAAAAGAAGAAAAAAAAACAACAGCAAAAAATTTGCATAATGATATTGAATAATTCATGAACGTGTTTATCATAAATTATTGAGAAAAATGCCAACAACAAACGATGACAGCAGCAGCAAGACAAACCATAAAATGATGAAGGAAACATGAGAAATAACTGGGAAAAAATACAAAAAACACAACACTCCCTCAACACGAATTAAACTTTACACAAGAAAGTTTAAACTCATTAATGGACAGTCATTAAGAGGACATTAACAAATGTACGGGAAAAACCAATGGAACCGGGTTGGGGAAATGTATGTAAGCTCGCAAGAGAGAAAAAACAACAAGAAGGAAAACGAAATGTTGATGGACAAGCTTGCTTTATTTCAGATGGTAAGAAAAAATATGAAACCAGAAACAAGTTCAAAAGTGCCATGGATGCTGACGTCAGGGAGTTATTAATAAAAATTATATTTTATATTTGTGCTCAGGGGGAATAAGAAGTAAAAAATAACAAGAAACAAATGGTGGAATAAAAGTTATATTAAATAAAAAAGAGAAGGAAAAATTTAAGCTTTAAAGCAATAGCAGTACTTTATTTAATGTTTATATTTTTTTATATTTACTCTAAATAATATTTGTAATCTATAGTTTATTTATAATTATGGTTTTGCACATATGAGCGTATGATTAATATATTTTTAATGTGTTTTTGTAAAATTTACAAAGATTTCCAAAAAAACAATTGATGTTCATGCATTTTCAAAAACTCGTAGGGAATTAAATACTATTTGGAAGTAGTTTTTATGGCTATATCCTCTTCAAATTAAATTTATTTTTATAACTCAGGAAATATTAGAAAATAAATTTAATAACATACAAATATTAGTTTGGGGAAAACATCCATTTTTTTCTTTTTTGTTGTTTGTAAATATTTTAAGGCAGTTTTTAGCTCCTGGGCGATGTTCTGTTAACATGCCGGTCAACTTCGATCATTTCTCCGATTTTATCGACATTTTCGACGACCGGCCTACCTGTGCGAGGTGCATCTTTAACATCCAAAATTCCTGAACGGAATCTACGAAACCAAAATCGCACATAATTGGTATCAGAACCATAAACACCATTCACAATTTTAGCCGAAATTGAAATTGTTTGATCGACACTTTACGAGAAATCTATCAGTACAGCCATGTGCCGAAAAAATAATGGATTTCCCAAACCTTAAAATGTAAATTCATTGACATATATATATATATATATATATATATATATATTGACATATTTTCCACAACTTGAAAATCCGGCATGTAAAATTTCTACAACAAAAGTTGAAAATATAGTCTAGGGCTTATAAAATATCGAAAAGGGCACGTAACATCTTTATGGGGGATCATTGGAAATATTGATATATAACTAAACTATTCTGATTTTATTCGGAGAGAATCCGCAACAATAAATTACAGTCTCTTCGATTGGCGTCAAGGGCCTCGAAAACATAAAATGGCAAATCATTGACCAATGCGAACATTTTCTGCGCATTAGTCTTTCAACCTCTGAATGTTACATGATTGTACAAAAAAAAAATCGTATGGGATATGAATACATTGACATAGATATACTGAAATTTGACTTGCTTCTGAGACCCCTAAATGCCGAAATCAATATTATCTGCTACGAAATGGTCCACTTCTTGAGTATTCGAAATGTTAAATTTTAACCACAAATTTTGAAAAACGATTCTTGGACCTTCAAAAAGTCCGAAATTCTGATTTTATTCGGAGAGAATCCTCAACACTAAACAGTCACTTCGGTTGGAAAAGGTGACACAGGTCTCTGAATTATAGAATGCCAAAACGTATACCATTACGAACATTTTCTGTAAATTAGTCCTCCATGGGCGCCTGGAAGTATTTTGTCCTCCGAGCAACCGTAATTACAATAACTTCGAATGATACTAAAACCTTCAAAATACTGAAAATTGTGAGGCATCGTTAAATATGCGGCCACTTCGAAGTATCGACTGGTGCCATTTCCATTGGAAAATTTGTAATTTTTTTGACCATGTGTTGTGTTTTTTTAGAGTAATTAGAGAACAAAATTTGTCGAAATAAATTAAATGAATCCGTATGAATTTTAATGTGACAATTTTTCAGACGTGGATTATTCCGACATATTTTTAGGGCGAAGAAGCGCTATCCTATAGCACTTTGAAGAAACGTTTTAATGAGTGAGTGACCGATGCTCGCGTAAGGACGAAGTTCATAAAGACCATCAATATACAATTGTTGTGTCACGTAACATTGTTACCGTCCGTAAACTGATAATGAAAGATCGTCAGATAGTGTTGGAATCCGCACAATTTGATAATCGCTCTAAAAAGCCTCATAGCTATTTAGGCAAAAATATTTTGATATTTGCCAGAGGTGGGAACTCAAGGATCGATGTTAGTAAAGCCGGAAAAAAACTTAAATCAACTGTGGCGGTCTTCGAAGACAAACTAGTTCCTATGAAATTTGTTCGAGGTAGAAGAACTTTTCATGTGGCAAATGTTCCGCATGAAGAATATAATTTTGAATTGTACACTTCAAATCTTTTGATTGAAGTTCTTTAAGTTCGGCAGGGCCAAATTTTGGATACCCTCCACCATAGATATACTGACAGGTACCAAAAATATACCAAAAATTGAAAAACGCGCTCAAGAACCCTAAAATACCGAAATTTGGCGGGTACCCTTATATGGGAGCTAACCGAAAAAATTGACCTATATACATAATTTTTTGTGGAGAGATTTGGTACCTGTTAAGAACTCAAAATACTAAATTACAGCCAATTCGGTGGAAAAATAGATCAAAACCCCCAAAATACTGAAAATTAGGAGGTACCGTTATATTGGGGCTACCAGAAAAAGTGGACCTATACTTATAATTTTTTGTGGAGACAATCAGTACCAAATAAGAACCCAATGCACCAAATTTCAGCGAATTCGGCTGAAAAACGCGCTCAAGAACCCCAAAATACCGAAATTTGGCGGGTACCCTTATATGGGAGCTATGCCTAAACGTGGACCGATATATCCCATCTTCGAACTTGACCTGCCTGCAGACAAAAGACAACCCTATGCAAAATTTCAGCATCCTATCTCAATTCCTTCAGAAGATTGCGTGATTACAACAGACGGATGGACAGACGGACGGACATGGCTAGATCGTCTTAGAATTTTACCCTGATCAAGAATATATATACTTTATAGGGTCGGAAATGAATATTTCGATGATTTACAAACGGAATGACAAAATTATGGTGGATGCTATAAAAATTACAATTCCTAGGGATAGGATGTGGTGCGATCTTTATATAGGTTTTATATTAAAACAGGGCTCTATGTTGACAACATTGCCAAGATGTGACATAGTGTATTGTGATTACAATGAATATAGTCTTGAATTATTCTTCTTAATTTTTAAAAAATCGCAAAATTAAATCTTCGATATCCGCCATGCCACAAGGACGAAGAAATTAAGGAATTACTTTATAAGAGTCGAATAGAATATATATCTGCCTTCACGAGCATAACATGGCAAACCTCTGCTAACCTTGGAGGAGCCAGTAAAAACGGCCAGGCTAAGGAGAACTTTGGAGTAAAAACACAGAAGATACAAGAAATGTTGGTTCCGCAAACAAAATATACATATGCTATGTATATTGGACAAAACGATGCTGTTAGAAACCAAACTGACGTCTAGAAAATTAAGATTAAAGATTTAAACATTCAACTGTTGGCTATGCTATGAACAGAAATTCCACATATTCGGTCCTGTTTTTTTACAGCTTCCTTCCTCCTAATTCCATATAATTAAAAACAACATTTAATAGCATACAATTACTAGTCATGAGATAATTTTAATACCGTGCATAATATTATGTTTCGAAATTAATTAAAATAGCCCTTTAATTAGCAAAATAATTATAGTATTTTCTACATAATTTAATCAACTAGTCTATATGTCAGCAGTTTTTATTTATTTATTTTTTTTTTCAAAGAAAAAATATATCTACGAGTTAAATATTCTGTTAACTAGAATTAGCTAGGCATATTTTCGCAGTAATGAGTGACAAAGCCATTTTTATATTTTCAGAGAAAATTCCTGTTTCTTGCTATTAATGAAATTGTTTGGAATTATTTGTAATTCAAAGAAACTGTTTAATTATGAAAGACACGATGCTAAACATAATTGCTGTTAATTAAAAACATGTGTAGCCACAAAATACGCCAAAGGCAATAATGTCGTAGGAATTTTAATTTATCCATTGTGGGGTATAATTAGTATGAATTACAATAGGAAAGAATTGGGAGATGTGTTGATTATAAATATAAATGCAGGGGAATGAAGAATATACAATTTTTTGAAATCTTGTATCATAATCGCTCATGGCTGCATTTCTGGTGAAAGAATCATGGTACTGGTGAAAGAATCAAATACATTGAAAGCATGTGTAAAGAATTTATTAATTATTTTTTTCTTTTTCTGAACATATTTGGATAATTTATATTATTGAAAACTAATCTGTAGTAAATATGGCTAAGCATTTCCACGTTGCCTTACAGTTTTTGTTTAATTTTTAATAAAAAGATATTCCAATTAAATCCTTTCCAGGATATTTCATATAATCTTTATAAGCATTTCTTCATTGCTTTACAATTTTTAACAATTCTTTGATATTTTTTAATCCTTTTCCAGATATGCAAAATAATCTGTATAATCATTTTCGAATTTTTGGTGTAGTCAATGCTTCTGACTAAAGATATTGGATGTGTAAGCCCTGAAGTTATTTCGGTGAAATATTCTCCACGAAATTTTTCAATTTTGGATGCAGCTATTCCTTCTTACGAAAACGATTTCATATGTATTTTCTGATGTCATTATTCACGTGAAATATCCTCCACAATGTCTCAAGTTATTCAAAATTGAAATTGCAATTCCATAGAATTTTGTGTAGTCTGTAACAAATGTAGTTCAATTTAGGAGAATGTTTAAAAAAAATATTGAAAATGCAATTAAACGGTTTTTGGTATATATGTCTAAACATATTAAATTGTATTACATTGTTTCTTAGAATTCATGTATGATAAATATCTAATATTTAAAAAAATCAATAAATACTGATAAGTTTTGTAAAAAACATCTGTCCCCTAGCAACAACTTATTTTAAAATTTTTACCCATATTTTTTTATTATTTTCTCAAAAAGGTAACAATTTAAAAATATGAAATTTCCAGTTAAAAAAATTAAAAAATAAAATTAATTAATTTAAAAAAAACAAAAAAAAAAAAAAAATATTCAGTATTATAAACTCTTTCACACAAAATATTTGCTTTATAAATATTTACCTATACATATTAAAATAAAAAAAAATATTTCAAATGGTCTAACACCCCATTCAGTGGTTTAATAAGATTCATGTAAGGAAATATTTTTAGCTGTATCAGAAAATAATGTACGGCAAATGCTCCAAACCACATCTCTCCGAATAGAATGGGATTTCAAAATATATCCTTTTATTGGTGTGTTGGTTATTAAAAAAATGTTCTCATCTTATTAGTCCCTGTAGAAAAATATTCTTAAGAAATCATTTTAGTTTCATTTGATTTTACAAGAACTCTTCATGAGCTTGTTTGCGTATACTTGTTGACTACATATATTACAGAGCCCGGGTGACGTATACGTATACTTTAATGGAGTTCCTAACAAGTTTTCAAAAAAAAAAAAAAAAACATTACGCTAAAAAATTTCAAAATTATACTATAAAAATAAGTATATTTTATAGTCTCCATAATGCAAAATGTACTAAATTATTTATATTTGATTGGAAAAAGTGATTTTGAAACAATTGCTGAGCCAAGATGACGTATAATTATTTCGAGTTAATGTAAAATTATATATTTTTTTAGAGCGGTCCTAAGGAGTTTCTTTATGTTTTTTTGGTGAAATACTTTTAAAATTCAATTAAAAAAAAAAAAATAAACGTAATACATGAAATAATCATGAGCTATTCAGAGTTTCATAAAAGAAGCAATTTTTGTATTCCCACATACGATCTAATTTGATATACATCTAGGAATAGTGCAGAATATATTTTTATTTAAATATAAAAATCATAAATACTGATCCATTTAAAAGATATACATATAAAATCACATAATATTTTTAGGGACATGTATGCGTATACTCAATAAGGGACCATGTGGCGTATACTTATTAACATTAAATTTTGAAAATGGACCACGATATATTTTTTTCACAAAAAAAAAAAAAAAAAAAATATGTAATTTTACATAGAAAAAATATGAATATTATACCTATGTGATTTAGAAAAATCGAAATAAACAATTAAAATATTATTATACAAAAATAAATTCAGAATAACCATTCGTACCTAAATTTAAAATTTCTTTGTTCTAGAGACCGAGAGAATCTGAAGTATAATAAAAAATACTATATTTCTGTCGTTAAGAAATTTTAATAAAATATTCATAACCAAATTGGAAACGCAACTTTGTGTAAAATATTGAATTATTTTTATTTATTTATTCACAGAAAATTTGACTGAGAGATTGTATTTGATATTGTATTTGATATTTAGTTTCTTTCGAGATAAGAAAAACATATATAAAATCTCCGTCGATATATCGGCGAATACTTGTTATATATGAAATGCAGAGACCCAGTGACGTATTATTAATAATTAATTTTGAAATACTATTTATCTATTTTTTGAGTCGTTCTATTTTATTAATACCCATGACTACGTTGGAAAAAATCTACGAAACTTTGTGTAAAAAAAAATTGTAAATATTTTCCACACAAAAAATTTTATTATGAAATGAAGAAAAATCCGATCAAAATAGATACAAATTAAACTGTTTCTTTCAGCAAATAGACCATGGTATTTATATGCTCAAAAATTGGTCAATGAAGACCCTTATTGTTTTTTTGAAAAATCGGTTAAGGGGATGAAATTGACCAAATACCTAATATTTGTCGGTTTTTCTGCTCGCCCCACAGTCCGCAATTATGGTCCGAACATCTCGAAATTTTACAAGGACGACGTGTATAATTTTCGATGATTATCAAATAATAATTTTGGGAAATGGACCGAAAACTTATTTTTTTTTTCGAGTAGATAAATAGGTTACAATTATAAGCCGAACATCACAACACATTCCACGGTGAAGGGAATCTGGACAAGTAATCAGAAGGGCTGAACTGAATATTAGTAACATTCGGAAATATGGGGCAAGAGGGTGCAAATATCACGAAATATTTTCCAGGCTCGGAATAAACATCCGCATAAAGTTAGGGTTCCCTGGTAGTTGTGTAGGGTCAATGGTTTATTAATTAATTTAGATTCCGACTACTAAATTTGAATAACCATTAAAATAGGGAAGAACACGTATATCCTAAAATTTAAATTTTAGATATACAAATTTCGTTTTTAGTTTTATTTTTGTATTTTTTTTTGTAATAAATGTAAGGGTTACTCGAGCTTAAGGCCTTTTTTTAGATTTTCAATTCCATATTTTCTGCGAAATTTCGGAATTATTCAAGGGAGTATATTTGCAGAAAAACACTCAATAGTAACTATTGACAACCGTAGACATATTACGCTAGTATATCTGAAAATATAAACCCTAATTATGGAATTCATCAGAAAATATACTCCCTGAATTCAAAGAGTTCCGAAATATTAGAAAAAAGTAAAGAATTGACAATCTAATCAAAACCTCGAACTCTAATAAAATATGCATTTATTGCAGAAATTTCCATAAAGAATATAACTAAAAATGTTCCAAAATAATAAAAAAAACTCGAAAAAGCTTATGAACACTATAGCAGGAACATATCTCATTTATATTTATATATATAGAAGAATATATGTCTCAATTTAATTCTAAAAATTTTTTATGGAAAATGTTTAATAATTTTTTTACAGAAATGATTTGCTTTATGAAACTGTTTGAGAAAATTCGTTAAAAATTGATAGGACAAATGGAATGAACAAAATATTTAGGCATTAAAAAATTCAAATTTAACGAGCAACTAAGAAACAATTATTTACTTTAGAAAAAGTTTTAAAAAATAAGTCTAAATTTTGCTCACTTTCTAACAGGCACTATTTAAGAGACTATTTGAAAATCTTGGGAATATTTGTGAGTAATAACATTCAAAAGTAATAAATTATAAAGGCATTCAAAAACTAATCAAAAAGTAGAAATTTTACGATCAAATAGAAAAAAATATTTGATTTGTAATTTTGAGCATATTTTTTGATAACAATTCTAATTTTTTCTTCACTTTCTTCTCTGATGCCATGAATTGGTCTTGGGAAATCTTTGCAAATTATTTTGGATGATTTATTTATATATGAAATTATATATGCAAGCTATTTATGATATTTACAAACAGCAGTTCACTATGGTTTATTAATATATAGTTTTACTTGCATTTTTTGTTAAATATATTTTATTTTTAAAGTTTTTTTATTTACAAGACATAATTGCTAAATATTTTGTCTTAGTTCTTTCATTGTGACAATATAAATAATAATGGTAAATAATTTCGGCAAATATTCGCAAATTTTGTTTTGAAAACTCAAAAAGGTAAATCAAAAACAAAACAATTACTTTTTAAGTATTATATTTTGTTAATAAAGCTTACAAATTCACGGCTTTGATTTGCTTGGAACAAATATATAAACAATTATAATACAATCACTTCACAATCACTTTTTGAGAACATAAGTCACTTATTATTTTTTTTTTTTTTTTTTTGTATTTCTTTTTTAGTATTACTTTTCAATAACAAATATAATTTCATATAAAGAAATCGTTTTGGATGAAAAAAAATCCACATCAAGACATTTCACTTATGTTGTTTGATTCAATTTTCATTGATTCTTCATATTCAGACAGACGACATTCATGCCCCAGCATTGAACACTATGTGTCGTATAAGTGTTATTAATAGCATTTGTGCGACTTAACAGGGCTTAACAGTAATGAACGTATGAGTGATATTGACACACGACACGTTTCGAGAGCACACTACTACGATGATTTGTTACTGTTGTTACATATGATTGATGCATATGTAGGTAGGTATGAATGTATGTGTAGAACAAATAGAAAAAAATAACTAGTGTTATTTATGACACACTATTGATTGGCTATTATTACAAAACGATTCTAGTTACAATTTGGATTTCGATTTATTATTTCAATTTTGTTTTCGATTTTTTTATTGAATGAAAAAAATTATATTTGCACCATTTATATTTTATTACAGCTCATAACATGATTTTGATTTGATTCACTTTTTTGTGTTTATTGTTGTTTTTATTTTATTTTCCACATTCATATATATTTATTATTTTGCTTTCATCAGCACACTTTGACACATATTTTTCAAATCTAGGTAACCGACTCATATAGATATAGAAAGAGAGTCGTTGTCGGGAAACATGTATGGGGGCTATGAAGTAGCATACAATATGCAGATAGATTTTTATAGTATTTTTTATTATTATTTCGTTGTTGTTGCTGTTTTTTTCAGCTAGAGGGAGGAGATCGGATCATAAAAACCAGCATATACATTATTTATTATCGTTGTTTAGAGAATATGTTTTTATTGCGGTTCTGTTGTTACAAATGTTTTATTGGCGCGTTAGTTTTATGGGGTTTCATACTTTTTTATTGGATTTATTTTTTTTTTACATTTAAAATGTAATACTTTTGTAGTACATCAGCATATTTACATTAGTGAAATTCTTGGAATTCCATGAGATATTTAATAAAAAAACTTTATGTTTATTCCTGATACATATTTTGATTCGATTTTCTTTTTATTTAATTATGATTTTCTTTTTAATTTAAAATTTTCACTTTTTCCACAATTTTTTTTCTTTGATTTCTTGGAACAAAATTAAAGAAATCTTTGTTGTTTATTCCTTTGAATTCTATTTTTTTTTTAATTTTCTACTATGCGTAAGTGTGTTTGTGCATTTATGTCACAAAGCAACTCACACACAAAAATCGTTTCTTCTTCTACGTTCGCCAACCGACCAAACGACCATTTAACGCCCGTATTCAAAAACAGACTAACCGTTTTAAGGAACACAACAAGATTCATCCCTTGGTACAACAAAAAGGAAAAACTACAACAACGCACATACACAGACACACTCATCAAACAGAACAGCAGCCAAAAAAATAATAACAAAAACAACATGAGCAGCAAGCAGCAGCCACACGAATAGTGAACATAATCTTTGGTGTTGTAATTATCTCTGCTCAGAGATAAATTCATTTTTACACGCAAGATAACTTGTTCTGTTGTGCTCCACATCAACATCTTTAACAACGGATGAAGAGGGGAGCCAATGCCACACACACACATAAAGGTAGCATCCCTTAATGGAAGAGTATGAACGAGAGAAACATGTAGTGAGAAGAGAGAGAGGAAGAACGATTTTAGATAAATAACATCACTGTACCGTATGCTTTTTGTGTCACTGTTGAAATTCAAGGTATGAGAACAGTTATCTCAGGATATGTTATGCTCTCCGGAAAGTTAAATTCTCATTTCTCAACGAAGAAAACATATATTAATACAAGAGAAACGATTGGTGAAATATTAAGAGAGTGAAATTTATGGGGATAAAAGGGCTCGGAAATAACGAGATAAATTCATAACGGTAGCATAGTTTAAAGGGAGGGAGTGAATGTACCAGTTCGTAAAAGTAAAATGTTTACAGGCTAACAGAGCAAAAGATAATCTGAGAGATATTAGAAGAGCAAAAATTCAAATTAAAGTTGAGAACGTAAACAAATTGTCTTCAAACACATGCTCCAAATATATAGCATCCCACTATAAGCAGTGTAGCCTTTTAATTAAGAGAAAAGCTCAGCAGAGATAATATGAAGAAATTTTGAATAAAGGCACACACATTTTCGTAAAATCTTCTCCAACCGGTGGTCAAGGTAATAACAGTTTCGGTTTTTGGTATGAAATAATTTATCTGTTTTTATGTTATCTTAAATTTCAAGAGATTGCATACCTCGTATCTCTTTTATTGTGCCAGGATAATATGTACTCTAAAAATTATCTTTATTTTGTAAAAAATTCACCATATCTTCTAATATCGAGTTTACGCAGCAACGTTGTGGATTTTCTAACAACTCTGGAGAAAACTAGTTTGAAAGTATCGGTGTATGGACCGTAAATATGTTATGGAATTCTCCCGCGTAGACGGAGACTACGATTTGTGTTCGAGCTAATCAGAGACTCCGTTACTATTTTAGGGGATTACTGATTTTTTTCAAAATCATTATAATGTTTGTCGGAGTTAACCCATATATAGTCCATATTTCAGTACAACTACTATGTTGTAAAAAATGGAATCAGAAGGAGATGTCTATTCGTTTCGTATGAATTACAAGTTTTCCAATTTTTAACTCCAGGTATCAGAATGGGCTGAGCGGTGTGCCCCGACTTGGTAGAACTAGTTTGGTTATAATATATTGTAGTTTGAAAGTGTTTGGATCAAATCGGATACTACATTCTTCTCATTAAAGGACCCTTCATTCTCAATTTGAAATTTGAAGACTTAGAGGATAAAACATGAATAAACGAGTGTATGTATCCTAGTTCATACGATAGTTTTGTACGTACAGAATAACGTGTTAAAATTGTATTGATTTTATAGCTTTATGCTGACACAATAAATCTATATTTATCCCCTGAAATTTTAAAGTGTCTTTGATAAATTTGGATAGGTGCTTATTAAAGAAAATCATACCGAGAATGGGTATGGGTATGATGTACTTCTGGACCTCTTTTCTGAGAAATATATATTTTTGACTATAATATTTGAGTCAATTCGGATCTTCACTAAAGTTTATATGATATTTACGAATGTTTCAAATGTGTTACCAGAAGGAGTCGGCCGATAAGCCTCATCTCCGGATATTTTATAGATTTAGTAATTTTTACACCCTACACAACTATGTTGTCAGGGTATTATAGCTTTGTGCAGCCCCAAGAGTTTGTAACGCCGCGAAATATTGATCCTAGACCCACCTTTAAGTATACCGATCGTCATATCTCGACTAGCTGAGTCGATCTAGACATGTGTAGCCGTCCGTCCGTCTGTCCATTATAATTTGTAAACACGAAACAGGCCACAGTTATGGACCTATCTTTACGAAATTTTGCATGTAGGATGGGTTCTGGCCAATGAAGACTCCTGTTGTAGTAAAGATCGGTTAATATTTAGGGGATGAAATGGACCAAATACTAAATTTTTGTCGGTTTTTCTGGTCGCTCCAGAGGCCGCAATTATGGCCCAAACATTGTGAAATTTTACATGGAGAAGGGGATCGGGCCAAAGAATAAGCATGCCTGTTTTGATAAAAATCGGTCAATATTTAGCAGGTCAAAAAATTACAAAATTTGTATTCTATGGCGTATATATTTACTAATAAAGGACATAGACCCGAGAAGTTGATAGTATATTCAAGAGGAGTGCCTGAACTTTAAATCGATACCAATTATATTGTCGTATGTTCTCGGATATGGGAATTACACTTACAGATTTTATTTAGTACCCCATCCACATTAGAGGTCGGAAATATAGCGCTGATTTGAAATGAGGTTCCAGTTATGTGGCCTTTAGATCAAGAGTCGATCTAAAGGCCACTGTTATATGCCGAACATGAAGGCAATCAATGATCAAGCTTAATGATCGAAGTTTTGCAATTAAGAGGAAAGCCAGGAGAAGAACCTACCATTATGCAATTTGGGCTATATGGCTTCACAAATTCGAATGGTGATATATCACAGTTGTTGCGAATTAAATTTGTCAAGGTTCGACATTTGCCTTCACTCTAGAAACAGCAGGCTTTTGTTGTAGCAATGGATAATTAATCCGAACACCTACACTTACCTTCCATGGTACGAGTATACACATGTTTTTTGCGCAACCTTTCGGGAGTATGTTAATGACTCAGAACGCTAAGTGGTCTGGCAACATGTGTGTTGCTCTGGGGACCCTAGCCCTGCTCAGCTGAAATAATCGGTATTTATTGGAATTTGCCTGTAAGGGTGATGATTAGACCCTTCCTTCACCAGCATAATTCTATCTGATCCAAACAAATCTTATGGTGCTTGTGGATACATTTCTAAAATTGAGGCATGTATATTTGCTAGAAAAAACTGCACACTGTGGGTCCGAAGTCCGAAAATATGGTCCAAAAACCATCCTTGAACCCTCTATAGTATACATCTTCGATGACAAATAAAAAATATTGTGTTGCTTGAAGAGGATTGATCCGTATCAGCTAGAAAAAAACAGCAATCGAACGTGTCTTCAAAAACTAATCTTCAGAGAAATTCCATAGACGCCACCTCTTACACATGGGCACTCTGCGCCTAGGCTTTTTTGACAGGCCAAACCTGTAAAGGTTTCATCATCCGCCGTATATCCCTGATTTAACATCCATGGCTTCAATTAATTCCCAAACTCGAAAAAATGCGTGGTCAACGATTTTCTTCACCAGGAGATGCAGTTGGAACTTTCATAAAAAACCATGACAATGACGTCTTTCGATCGGAGTAGAAAATGGCATCGACTATAAAATCGTACTGACAATACTTAAAAAACTGTAAAGCTATATTCGCCGAAATGAGCAGGAAATTTGCAGTTGAATCGATAAAAACTTTTTCCAAAAACCAATACACAATAATGTGCTATTATTTCAAATCTTGGGAAAAAGAAATTCCAAATGTATTACACGTTAAATATGTGAGTAATATTTGCAGATTTATATTTTTCGAACAGTTATACATATTCCATACAAAGTTTTCCATATTGTTCATACATCATTGTTATCTTGTATAAGAGTAACATCATTCTCTTCGAAAGCTTTTTATGCTCCAGTAACTATTGCTATTAAATTCACCACAGAATGTAGGACCATTTAACCGGCAGATGGCAGCATTTGTCTTTAAGGCTAAAAAGCTTTAACTTTTTGTTGTCCTAGGTGTGGAGGATATTATCCACTAAGAGCAGCGGCTTTCTCTTTCAACACATATTCCCAATAATACGATATGTACACATGTTTGCGTGGGAGTGTTTGTAATATTTTCCCGCTAAATTTTGCACCTTTGATATGAAAATGTCAAATACAATGTGACACAAAGTGTTAATGTGTGGTATTTTGCTGGATAATAAGTTTCTAGGAATGTTGTTTAAATTTAAAAATATGTGGGCAGGATGTGAACAATGATGAAGTTATGTCGAATGGTCTACAGATTTTTTTTTCAAAAAATTTATATTTTTTCTTAAATAATGCAATAAAAAATTCGAATGGATGTATTGAAAAACAAGGCATTTGATCCTTTATAGACCATAATATTTGAAAAAAATTATTTCATTAAAGATATATATATATATATATATTTTGTGTTTCGTATGTTGGAAAAATCGTTTAATTCTACCATTCCCTCATATAAAAGCTTTGTAAGACTTTTAAGTCCTCTAATATCTATTTTGTATAATTTCATTTCAATTCGTTTTATTTGTCCCCAAAAAATAAAACTTTTCTCACTACCATTTAACTAATCCCATTAGTTAACTTGCATATTAAACAAAATAATTTCAACATGATTGCCCTTGAAGCGACAAACGTATAGAATAGTTAATATCTCTTAGTAATTCACGATTTAAGTGACTTCTAAGTCAATGACCCGCTTATACAACACCCCCAAAAAAATTAACTTTAATTTTCCATGTCATTGCCTTGAGACGATGGTGATGATGACAAAGATGCCAGAAATATGATCAACCTAAAACTCGATTAAAACTAAAATTATGTGAGTGCGTGTGTGTGTGTGCATTCATAGAAATCCCTAAAAATTTTGGCAACTAAGTGACGCCTCAAGTGTTGGGAAAATTTGGCGGCGACAGCGGTCGTGGTGATGGTGATGACATTGGCGGTGGAAAATAAAACGTAATTTCCAAATTTATTAGCAAATAAGACAAAAGGCCTTTGACTTGTAGAGTCGTTACATACAGCGTAAAGGGGGATATGAGAATTAACAAGCGCAGACATTAAGATAAACAGACGCACACATGTAAACATTAACTATACCCAAAATATTTATGAGAGCTGTAAACACATTTTGCGTAACGTAAATATAAATATACACATATGTCGATGAGATCTCTAAAATGATATAAAGGGTTCTACAATATGAGGTGTTATTTTCAAAACTACGCCATTACTAGAAATCGAGGATGCAATTTTCAATAACGCATTAAAATTATTAATGTTCACCACAGAAGGGGGTATTAAAAAGGGGAGGACCGATGGGTCACATTTTCGGACTTGATCTAGGTTTTTGTAAAAATATTACAAAGAACAAAGTCTGGATAGAATAGGAACTCCATTCGCTTAAGATTTCATTAACACACTTAAAGCCTTTGTAGGAAATGTACCAGATGGCGTGAACCGATGATTAATTGAAAGACTTTTATGGGGGATATACTACAAAGAGTGGACCCACATTGCTCATCTTTGAACTTCGACTCCATATTGTCTTACATGGATTTGATCCAAGCGAACTTAGGGTACTGACTGACTGACAGACTGACTTAATGATTCATCAATGCACAGACGAAACGGCTGAAGGTAGAATCTTGACATTTTCAGATAAGGCTGGGTTTTTGGAAATTTGTACTAGAACGGCACGAAAAGTACTAAATACGGTACAGTTTGTAATTGGCGAACCGGTGGAGAAAGTACTTTGAAATTTGGATTGGGTGTTATTGATGGAGTGTAGGATAGATGTTCCACAGGGGTATTGGACATTTGAACCATAAGTATCCGAAAAGTACTAAAATGTACTAAATTTGTTACAATATTGTAGCATTTAAATGGATAGAGTTAAAAACATGAAATTTGGAATGCGAATTAGGATTGAGAATTAGGGTCAATATAAGGAGGTGGTTTTGAAAGCGTATACTCATGCATACGAAAAGTAATGAACTGTACTAAATTTGGTGCAATTTGAATTTAGAGAAACGAATGGAGCTGAAATCTTGAAATTTAAAATTTACATTACTGTCGGAGTGGGCTATCTATGTGGTTTTGGACTCTTTTATGTACGAAAAGTACTAAATGGTACAATAATGGGTAGATTTTGGATTTGGGTAAACCGATAAAGCTGGAATCCTGACATTTGGAGTTAGGATCATTGTGGGGTTGTAGCATTGGCGTATGTTTTGGAAATTCGTACTAATGTGTACTATATGGTACAAAATTTGAATTTGGGTGAATCCATAGAGCTGGAATCTTGACATTTTGAGTTAGGATCATTGTTAGGGTGTAGGAATGGAGGTTTTTAGAAAGTTTTGGAAATTACTACTAAAGTGTACTAAATTTGGTACAATTTAAATTTTGGATGAACCAATAGAGCCGCAATACTGACATTTGGAGTTAGGGCCACTGTTGGGATGTAGGGTTTGGATATTTAGAAAGTTTTGGAAATTAGTACTAATGTGAAAAAAATGGTACGAAATGTGGATTTGTGTGTAGAGCTGGAACGCTGAAATTTGGAAATAAGGTTACTGTTGGAGTTTAGCATTGGGGTATGGATGTAATTTTGGAAATTCATACTTATGGGTACTACATTGTACTAAATTTATTACAATTTCAATTTTGGGTGAACTGATAGAGCATGGTTTCTGAAATTTTGAGTTACGATCATTGTTAGGGTGTAGGATTGGGGTATGAAGTAAGTTTTCGAAATTTGTACTAAATGGTACCAAATTTTGGGTGAACTGATAGAGCTGGAATCTTGATATTTGAAGTAAGATCACTGTTGGGTTGCAGGATTGGGCTATGTAATACATTTGTAATAATGTGTACTAAATGGTACCAAATTTGGATATGGGTGAACCGATAGAACTGAAATCTTGACATTTGGAGTTAGGATCTCTGTAGGGGAGTTGGATTCGGGCATATAGGAAGTTTTGGAAATGTGTACTAAATTTGGTATAATTTGGATTTAGAATGAACCGATAGAACTGGAATTCTGACATTGGGTAATAAGATTTCCATTGGAATGGAAATTTGTAATAAAAAGTTGTGCGTATTTTCTGTGGATTTAGGTGAACCTATAGAGCTGGAATCCTAAGATTTGGAATAAAGATTGTGGTGTTGTGGAAATTCGTACTTATGATTATTGAAGTAGGTAGTAATGGAAATTTATATTGATGTGTACTAACTGGTACTAAATTTTGATTTAGGTGAACCTGCATTTAAAATTTGGAAATTTTCGAATTAAGTATTACAAGAGTACAAAGGGTATTAAGAGAAACCCCGCATCCTCGATTTTAATTTTTCAAGATTTTCAATGGGCTGGTAAATCAATTCCAATGCTTGTTAAGGTTTGTAACTTTGCACATATATATTTGAAGATTTAAAAGAGAAGATAAATAATTTACAAAAAAATGTTGTTATTGTTTTCTTGTTGTTTTTTTGTAATTAAAGAAAAGTCCTTATTTTTGATAACGGGCATGATAACTCCTCACTGGAACATCGGAATCCAAAAAATTCCAACGGTGTTAGAAAGAGTACATGTCTGGCCCTCGCATGAACTTCGATTATTGACTTCGCTCTAAAATTAACAAAATGGTGGAGCTTTGAAAAAATATTTTTGCAAAATCGCCGATTTTTTACCAAAAACTAAGTTTAAAAATAAGGAAGATCTTCACCGATTGGCTTTATCCTAGTTCATACGATAGCTATACACTCACAGAGAAACGTGTAAAAATTTGGAATCGATTGGGTTATTAGTTTTTGAGTTATCGTGCCCGCCATTCGCAAAAAAAATGTTTAGAGAAAAACACGTTTAAAGTTTGAGAAGCCCTCCAGCCGTCACTTGAAGCAGACACAATAAATCGGCTATGTCTTCAAGAGTTCTTAAGATTTTCACTTGAAATTTTGTAGGGACATTCTTCAATTAGTGTAGATTCGAATTATATCAAAACAAAATTTTGACCCCGAGAATGGGGGGGAGGATGGGTCCCCTTTAAACGATACTAAATTGATAATAGACCTAATTGATCTGTTATGAAGGTATTTTTGGAAATATGTACTTTAAGGGAAAATATAAAAATTTTAATAAGTGTCGGTATTTGTTTTTAAACAATTCCCACATTCGCTAACGAAGTAGCGGGAAATTGCTTGTAAACAATATTCAATGAGGCACATGAGTGTATATACCTTCTTTAACCATAAGACTGAGGTTATAAAAAAGGAAATCTTAGCAAAACTAAAATCCTTTTGGATCGTTATGAAGTGCACCCTGTAAACCGCAATACAGAAAATTACGGAAATTAAAAACGTCATTCTTTGAAATTAGGATTCCACAAATGTAATTATAGTGTATTTTACATAAAGATCCGACCCCGGTTAACACAAAAACTGTACAACATACTATCAGATCCATAAGACGTGGATCTTTTAAAGAATACTTTTTTTCAAAGACTATCAGAGCCATAAGGCGACTATAAAAGAATTCGACTATAAAAGAATCCGAATTGATTTTAGCAATTTTACCGACGTTAAGGTACCGAATTTAACGATACTTTCACTTTTTCCGCAGCAAGGGCATATCTTTATATATGAAATAAATTTTTAAACATTTATTTCAGAAACCAGGCATTTTTCTGTGAAGATTATAAAAAAAGTCTAATTAGAAAACCCTGTATGTTTAGCTGCATTAAGCGGTCTTAACACCCAATCGCAACGAAGAGACATTTTAAATGAAGGTTAGTGGTGTTAAAGCGAATGCCAACATGTTATAATTTTAAGGTCTATGGCTTAGTAATTTTTATTAATTTAATGAGCACAACCGAAAATTATCAAATGTCTCAATTTAACCCAAATTATTTAAATGTGGTGATAATTTGAGATACACTTTTCGAATATATGTGCGAAATAAAGATAAAAGCCAATTAAAGGATTTTGTGGTTAACAAATTATTACTCATAACCTTTTATGAACTTCATCTCATCCTTGTGTATTCTCCTAAAGTAAATTTGCACATATGTAATATCTTTAATAACGATTAGCCTTTCAATGTAGCAGGCACACATAAGTGCCTTTTGTAAGAGTGTATGAGTGAATGTGTGTGTGCGTGCGTCTGTAATCCTTAAGAATACTCAAATACATGCTCATAAATTTCTTTAATGCCATAAAAAACATTTATGATGTCTCGGGGATTAACGGAAAACGAACTTTTATGCAAGTGTTTTTCATGTGTTTCATTTTTCCAAATAAATATAAACAGAAAATGAAGTGACAATAATTGTTGCCATAGATTTGCAAGACAATTAGCCAAAAAATCTTAAGTGAAAAAAACTTTATTAATATACCAGACCGGATCTGTGTGTCGGTCTGTCTGTCTGTCAGTTTGGTCCTTTTTTATTTGTTTATGAGAGTTCTTAGACAGCCGCCGCCGACGACGACTACGACAAAAATTGTTTACAGTTAATTAAACTATCATATTTAAAAGACATTAATGCGTTTTCTTCAAGTCCTTTATTTACACTTCATTAACATGAAGCAACTAATGATGATGATGAGGATGATGCTGATGATGAGGACGACGATGGGAATGGTAAGGATGCTGCCAGTTTAATGAGTCGGGTAAGATGTTGCGTGTTAATGAGGCAACGCACAACACCTTCCTCATGTTTAGACGGTGCTAATCTTGGGGGTGTGGGGAGGTTTATGAAGGACATGGACTCTATTTTTTGTCAAGTTAACAACCTGAGATAAAAAAGGGTGCTGTGGAAAGGCAAGAAATTGGATGAATAAATATTCATAAATAAATTCATAAAGTAATATTTTTCGGGGTATATTAGGACGTTCACAAGAAAGATTAGGCCGGGTATCTTTTTTCAGGGACTATTAGACCATTAGGCGTGGCTTTTTAAAGAATATATTTTCAAGGACCTTAACAACAATAAGAGTGGATTTTTTAAAGAATATTTTTTCAAGGACCTTCACAACAATAAGCGTGGATTTTTAAAGAATACTTTTTCAAGGACCTTCACAACAATAAGCGGGATTATTTAAAGAATATTTTTTCAAGGACCTTCACAACAATAAGCGTGGATTTTTTAAAGAATTTTTTTTTAAGGAATATCACAAGGCGTGGATGTTTTAAGGAATATTTTTTCAAGGACTATCTCAAGTCGTGGATTTTTTAAGGAATATTTTTTGAAGGGCTATCTCAAGGCGTAGATTTTTTAAGGAATATTTTTTCAAGGACTATCTCAAGGCGTGGCTTTTTTAAGGAATATTTTTTCAAGGACTATCTCAAGGCGTGGATTTTTTAAGGAATATTTTTTCAAGGACCTTCCAAAGCATAGATTTTCTCAAGGACCACTACAAAGCATGGATTTTTTAAGGAATATTTTTTCAAGGACTATCTCAAGGCGTGGATTTTTTAAGGAATATTTTTTCAAGGACTATCTCAAGGCGTGGATTTTTTAAGGAATATTTTTTCAAGGACTATCTCAAGGCGTGGATTTTTTAAGGAATATTTTTTCAAGGACTATCTCAAGGCGTGGCTTTTTTAAGGAATATTTTTTCAAGGACTATCTCAAGGCGTGGATTTTTTAAGGAATATTTTTTCAAGGACTATCTCAAGGCGTGGCTTTTTTAAGGAATATTTTTTCAAGGACTATCTCAAGGCGTGGATTTTTAAGGAATATTTTTTCAAGGACTATCTCAAGGCGTGGATTTTTAAGGAATATTTTTTAAATGACAATTAACCATTAAGCGTGGATTTTGAAGAAATAATTTTCAAGGTCACTTAAACCAGTGATCGTGGATTTTTAAGGAATATTTTTTCAAGGACACTTAGACCATTAAACGTAGATTTTTAAGGAATATTTTTTCAAGCACACTCAGACCATAAGGCGTAGATTTTTAAGGAATATTTTTTCAAGACACTTAGGCCATTAAGCGTAGATTTTTAAGGAATATTTTTTCAAGGACACTTAGGCCATTAAGCGTAGATTTTTAAGGAATATTTTTCAAGGACACTTAGACCAAGGACATTTAGGCAATTAAGAGTGGATTTTTATTACATTTAGACCATTAGGAGTGGACTTTTAATGAATATTTTTTCAAGGATATTTAGACCATTAAGAGTGGATTTTTAAAGAATATTTTTTCAAAGATATTTAGACCATTAAGAGTGGATTTTTAAAAAATATTTTTTCAAAGACCTTTAGACCATTATTAAGATTGGCGGATCGGGGTGGAGTTTCAGTACGGCAGAAAAATACGTTAGTTGAGCAGATTTGATTTAGAAGCATTGAGGAGAAGGGTTGTACTTACTGCAAGGGGTCTTAGGCATTGGGGTTATATGCACCGGGTATAGTTGAGTGTGCGTGTGCAATCTTAGGTAATAAAAAATGGCCCGGATTTCTCCACAGTCAAAAGATATATTCTCATTAAGAGCATTCCAACAAGTTTCCATTAACTTTCTATCACTCCAAAATAATTACACTGTTCTTATATCCCAGACTTACTTCATAAAGTTTTTGAGTTGTTTATAAATTAATTACTTTTTTCACGATCATTAATTAAAGTTTAATTGCTAGTTCAAGTTCACTTACCTTATCTTTAATTTGAAAACATAAAACCTTTTAAAGTGAATGTAATTAAATTGGCTACATTCCTTAATTTCCAATAAAAAACTACCGCTCAAACGAACTTCTGCTTAGCCTAAAGCCAAAATTGTTTTGTGTTTCACACTTACCTGCAAAGAAAAAAAGAGAAGACAAAAAATAAAAATTAGTATTTTTCAATGGAATGTTATAAAATAAAAATAGATATATAATTAAATATCTAAACTTCTGTAATTAAAAATAACAGAAAAAAATGGATTTCCATTTAATGAAATAAATTCTAAAAAATATATGCTGTCCATTATTCTTTAAATAAAAAAAGACTCAAATGAATTCATCCCTTTGCATCTGTTGACAATATTCCAACCCCTCCCTTCTCCTAAGAAGACATCACTACCAATATTTCAAATACCTGTCAAATGAAGAAAACGAAGAAGCTGAAATAAAACGACAAATGATATTTATAAAAGTCAACATCGAAATCGATGTCTGGTCGAACGAATGAACGACAAGTCATTGAACAAATTACAACATCTCTAGCAATTCGTGCATTGATGCTCTGACGGACTACCACTACAACGCTCACTCGGTCGTTTGCCTGCCTGGCTGGCTGTCTATCGTTTTCTTCCATTTGGCACACACCACTTCGAGGTAACATGAGAAATTGTCCCTTTAACAAATAATTAAAAATTAATTAAAACATTTTCTTGTTCTTTCAGATGTTACAACGGCAAATGGTAATGCCTTCTTTTTCCCCCACAAAGCGAGGTAGAGTAAGAAAGGTGGGTATCATCAGCGTCAGAATCTTTTTTTTTTTTTTTGAAATTTATTTGATTGAAAATGTGTGAGTGTGCAGGAGCGTGTGTCTGTGTCCATTTAATATAGGTGGATATTTGAGATGTCACATACCATGCAAACATCTTTGGTTGGTATTTCTTTGCATTTTGTACACAGGACATATTTCATTTAAATAAAAATCTTTTTGGAGAGACAAGAAATGAATCGTTTAGTTTTCAATTAAGGATATTTTATAAAATTGATATTCCATATAATGCACAAATAGTCATTTATTTGTTTGTTTATTTGCAGGCAATGTCATCGAGAAAAACTATTTTAATAAAGAAAGATATTTTTAATACCAACAAAAACAGAATATTGACAGAATATTTATACCCTTCACAACTATGTTGTCAGGGTATTATAGCTTTGTGCAGCCCCAAAAGTTTGTAACGCCGCGAAATATTGTTCCTAGACCCACCTTTAAGTATACCGATCATATCTTCATAGCTGAGTCGATCTAGACATGTGTGTCCGTCCGTCCGTCTGTCCATTATAATTTGTATACACGATACAGGCCACAATTATGGGTCAATCTTCACGAAATTTTGCCTGTAGGATGGGTTCTGGCCAATGAAGACCCCTATTGTTTTTGGGAAATATCGGTTAATATTTAGGGGATGAAATGGACCAAATACTAAATATTTGTCTTTTTTCTGGTCGCTCCAGAGGCCGCAATAATGGCCCGAACAACGTGAAACTTTCCATGGAGAAGGGGATCAGGCCAAAAAATAAGCATGCCTGTTTTCATAAAGATCATTTGTGTGAAAAATGACAAAATTGTTATTCTATACCGTATATATTTACCCCTGAAGGACATAGACCCGAGAAGTTTATATTATATCCAAGAGGAGTGGTTGATCTTTAAATTGATACCAATTATATTGTCGTATGTACTCGGATGTGGGAGTTACACTTAAATATTTACATGTATCTCCGTATTCGTATATTAGTAACCCATTATCACTCTAGAGAGCGGAACTATAGCGCTGATCGCTTTGAAATGTTCCATGAGGTTCCAGTTATGGTCAAGGATAACGCCTATAATATTCGGTGATGATCAGATAATAATTTTGGAATGAAGTGGACCGAAAACTTATTTTTTTTTTTGTTATTTTCGCGTCGATCTATGGACCACAAAAGAAAGCCGAACATCACAACACAACCCACGGTGAAGGTAATCTTGACAATAGCTGTACTAAATACTCCTAATATTCGGAAAATACCTCTAATCGGGCAAGAGGGTGCAAATATCACGAAATATTGCCCAGGCTCGGAATATACATCCGCAGAAAATTTGAGTTCCGTGGTAGTTGTGTATGATATCGTATGATCGGCCCCGTCCGACTATACTGCTGAGCTCACTGCTTAAAACTTACGAAAATAGATAACATAACATTGGTTGGAGCGAACTTTTACCCCATAAGATTCAAATTTAGTTATTTAACACGCTAAATATAGAACAAACCTTTCCCGTATTAAACTTATGATGTTCGGTTTATAATTGTGGCCTCTAGAGCGACGAAAAAACCAAAAATAATGTTTTCGGTCGATTTTATCCTCCAGATGTCATCCTTGGTAATGGTATGGTAATAATACTAAACAATATCCAAATCGGTAGATCCCTGTAAATTTGTTAACCTTGGGTACATACAGCCATATAAAGGTTTATCACTCCTCTTGGGTATGGTGTCAACTTCTCCGATCTATGTCTATATATACGCCAAATTTTTCCGTTTTCACACAAAAATTTTAGTCCAGTTGACCGATTCTTATGAAAACAAACAGGGTTATTCATTGTCGAATCCATGTTCCGATGTAAAATTCCGTAATTCTCGGGTCATAATTGTGGCCTCTAGAACGGTCCGAAAAAGCAGACAAAAATTTTTTTTTATTATTTGATTTTTGAGTAGTCTACTGGGGAAGGAGTAGAAGAGTAGGGTCCCATCTTTGGACATAATCTAGACTTCGTAAAAATAATGGTTTGGTTCATATAGGACATTCCACTCACCTGATATTGGATTTACAAATATTGAAAATTTTTACCATTTGTGATGGAGGTACAAGAAGGAGTGGACCAATGAGTCCCATCTTCGGACTTAATCTAGACTTCGTAAAGATAATGGGTTGTGCAAAGTTTGGTTCACATCGGGCATTCCATTCCCTGATATTGGATTTACAAATATTGGAAATTTTGACCATTAGTGGATGAGGTACTACTACTTGATCTAGTCTTGGTAAAGATAATCGGTTGTACAAAGTTTCATTAAAATCGGATAGTCCGTTTGCATGATATTTTAAAATCAATTTTTAGCACAATTTTTACTATTTTATGGGGAGGTATCAGAAAGAGTGGACCAATGGGTCATATCTTCAAACTGATCTAGGCTTGGTAAAGGTAATAAGTTGTTCAAAGTTTGGTCCAAAACGGACAAACCATTAGCTTGATATTGGTATTATAAATATTGAAAATGTTGATCCTCTGCGGGGGAGGCACAAGAAAGAGTGGACCAATGGGTCCGAGGTAATTGGTTGTTCAAACTTTGGTTCAAAACGGATATTGCATTAGCTTGATATTGGTATTATAAATATTGAACAAGTTGATCCTCTGTGGGGGAGGTACTAGAAAGAGTGGACCAATGGGTCCGATATTCAAACTTGATCTAGGCTTGGTAAAGATAATAGGTTGAGCAAAGTTTCGGAAAGTCCGTTTGGATGTTAACATAAAATTTAATTTTTAGCACAACTGTGACCATTTTGTGGCGGAGGTACTAGAAGGTGTGGAGCGGTATTCCCCATCTTCGAACTTAAACTAAGTTTGGAGGAAATATTAAGATGTGCAAAGTTGGAATGAAATCGGTTGCTGCCTTCGAGAGTTATCGGGCGCACCAGCCAACCAGACGGACGGACATGTGTAAATCGACACCAAATTTTTTGAAAAAGGATTTGGTCCAAAGAAACATGGGGTCTAAACCCAATATTTCGATGAGGCACATTTTCACAGTATGAAAGTATCGTTAGCCATAAGGCTGAGGGTATAAAAATGGCTTCTAGAATATTTATTTAACACTAGAACGCCGAAGGCAGTCATTTTGACCGCTTTCCAATTTCAAGTACAGAAGCAACTGTGCATTTAATGACACTTTTTTTTAAATATGGTGACTTTTTGGACCTCATAGAATTACGTTTATTACAAAAAATTCACCAATTTTTTTTAAAAAAAAAGTGTCATTAAATGCACAGTTGCTTTTGTACTTGAAATTGGAAAGCGGTCAAAATGACCGCCTTCGGCGTTCTATTGTTAAACACTCAATGGGCAGTACGACTTTCAAAGGATTTCCTATAGACAGAAAAATACTCCTACAGGTAAATAAAATGAAAAGATACAATTAAAAGTTTAATTTTCAGATCCTATACGTATACGTATTGTCGTTAGTCATATGTATCCAAGTCTTAAATCTCAAAAACCATGGTAGCAAATAATATTATTTCTATTAATACCACGATTTTATTTCAAAATTTTGTAAAAAAAATACCTTGAAAGGGTCCTCTCTAAAAAGTAGTCTAAAAACATTTTCAGACGATAAGATTTTGGTAACTTTCTAACCTTTGAAAATCCCTCAAAACCCTATACTGAAAAGGCTATATACCGACAGAATATTTTTCACATGATAAAAATGACTTCTAGAATATTTTTTAATGCAGAACGGCTTGCAAACGATCTTCTATAGACAGATAACATGAAAAAAATGAAATACATTTCTATATAGAGAACGCTATGACGACATACACAAATACAGAGACAGACGACTTTGCAAAGGTTCTTTCATAAGCATAACAACAACGGTTATTAAAACGCCTTTCATTGACTCTTTCCTGCCTTCGCCCGAAAATAATCTCTTTAAATATTCCGTTTATAGTTAAATATCTCCTACAGACATAATACTACGAAAAGGCATAATCTCGACAACGAAATTGACTTCTTATTTTAGAATACTTCGCAGACAACCCCTTATCGGCAGAAGTTGCAATAAGACTTTTCTGAATAGCACTATAAACTGAAACGGCTTCCGACGGAAACATGATTTCAAGACATTCCATAATATTTCCATGAACCGAATTCCTTCTTTTATGAAAAAGAGTTCCTAAGAAAAAATGTATATGACCTTTTTTGCATTCAAGATCAAACAGGTAATGCTTTTGTCTTTTCTTTGAGCTTTTTTTATAGAAAAATGGCTTCTTGAAATTTATAATGACTTTCAAGGATAACAGAAGAAAAAAAACCTTCAAACGTTCCCATCTCAACTAATTGTCAGAATTGAAAAACATTTAATTTTAAAAATTCCTACTATATTTTATGTAGCTCGACACAAGCTAACACTAAACAATTAAATAACCTAAACCAAAACCCATCCCGAAACATATGTGTGGAATGCCTCAAAAACAACACAGCAACAATAGCAAAAAAACGTGGTTATCTACTGCATCAGCAGCACTTGGCACTGTAAGTTGTCATGTTGGTAGAAAATATTTACACTTCATTTAATGTCCCCAAGGATGTTTTGTGGCAATGAGTGTTACGACTTGTGCGATTGCAGTATTTCAACAAATGCTGGCAACACGGATGGCGAAATGATGCGAATAGACAAACAAAACATGAAATGGGTAAACAACATGGCAGCCTTGGAGGCAAACAGGATGCCGGGCAGGCTGGTTGGCAGTGAGGCAGTAATGCATCTCGGCAAAGAGATAGAGACACGAAAAAGATAGACATAGAAAGACAGGAAGTTCAACAATGAAAAAAGTAGAAAAATACGCACACACAACAAAATGGCACAGCTGCTGATGCTGCTGCTGCAAGAAAAAAAGGACAGTCTTAGACTGTTTGGCCAATACGTTATGGCAACACTCATTTCATTACAGTTGTCATGCATTTGGGGTTCTGTTTTATGTTGTTTTTTTATGTCTCCTTGGATTTTCTTTTTTAAAGGATTTTTTCTGTTTCCTTTTTTTCTCTTTTTGGTCTTAGCAACACATTTACGCTAGACTGCAATGTCGCATAGAGTTCCGGTTTTAGTTTTCTGTCCTTTTTTACATTTCAGGCTGACGACAGCCAAACTGCTGCACTTCAATTGCAATTTCAGTCAATGGGTGATTAAGAATCAATTTGCGACAGTTTCCATTTGACTCTATTTAGTGTGTGCGTGTTTGTGCGCTTTTTTCCATCCTGGCATTTTACAATTGCTGTCCTGTGCATATTGACGACATGTGCGTAAAGGGAAATAACCGTGGCAAAAGATATTTCTAAGAGATTTTACTTAAACAATTACTGGTCCCAGTCAACAGTTGAAATCAAGTTCTTTACGTTAGCAATTTGTCAATAGAACAGGGGGGAATGTAATCAGTGGAACCAACTGTTGCAGAGCGTTTTGTAGAAGGAATCAAAACGTCACTTGGGAAGTGAATATTGAAATGTTAGAAATTTAACCCACGAATAAGTGGGATTGAAAATTAGGTTTTTATAATTAAGACAAATAATATTTAGATAATAATTTTGAAAAGGTCTTCTAAACTTTTACTGGTCTTGTATAGACAACCGATTTTTTGTGGAAAACCGGTGTTCTATAGACAAAAGATCTTATATAGCCTTATGTAGCTCTTGTATGGACATAACATCCATAGACAAAACACCCATTACAATCGTTCTGCAGTCAAATCACCCTGTGTAGGACTTTATAGACAGTAGATATACAAACAGAAACTTTTTTACATATCTTCTCTAAACAAAGGGATCTTATAGGCCTTATATAGCCAAAAGACCTTTCTATATATGTCCACAAAATCTTTTGTAGATTCCTACATCTAGAAGAACTTATATATTAACATACGAATTTTTACACATCTTCTATAGCATTTTCTGTCATTTTTCTATATATGTACTATGGGCCTGGAAGCATTTTTTGCCATTCATCTGTAGAACAAATCATTTATAGCCAATTTTTTTTTGTAGTTTTATTTAGAGACAGAGTATAACATGTATCGGAGAAATGATGTAATTTGACGGGCATGTTAGCAGTCTTAACACCGCCCAGGAGCTAAAAATCGACCATAAAACTGTTTTCAAATATTACAGATCTGCTATGTACGACGGAAAACTTTCAAAAGTTCTTTTAACACAGTTGGACATATATATATATATATATATATATATATATTTCTTGATTTTCAAAATTTCTTTAATGATAAAATCAAACCTCCTATAGGTATACTACTCATACTTAGTGAAAATCTGACTATATATTTTTTCCATATAGAGAGCAGCACTGTAGAATCATGGGTCAATGTGTATGATGTCGTGTAGGTCTTCGCATTCAAGTCAAATGCAGCGATTTTTGTCGTAGAAGAAGCACTTCTAATCTAATAGTGGTCTGCTTATTCGAGAAAACTTGAGCAACCTATGAAGATCAACCAATTCTGAATGACACATTCAATATTCGAATTCGAAACACGAACATATGTAAACGAAACATTGTGAACCACATTAATGTGATCTCTCACACATCGGCGCAAACCAGCGACTCTTATATATGTCCAAACGTAGAATGTTTAAGTCATCCGGCTTACCGCCCTGACTTGGTACTCAATGACATATTTTTATTAACGCACTTCCAGAAATAATTTATGGGGAACGATTTTCGTCTCCAGGAGATGAAGATGATACGTTCAATAAGTCTTATATGAACCAAAAGCCGCTGGAGGTTTCTTTTGACAGAACACCTTTTAGAGGACGTCCATAGTCTGACAACAAACCCTATGTAGGCCTATTATAGCACAGAAGATCGTATGCAGATCATATATTAACAGATTACCAACTGCAGGTCTTTTGCATAGTTTATATGCATCCTCTGCAGGACTTCTACATACAGTTTATATGCATCCTCTGCAGGACTTCTACATACAGAATGACTTCTGAGTGATTTCTGGTTTTCTATTGATCTATAGACAGAATAGCTTTTTCGGTGAATCTATGTACAAAAATCCATTAAAAGGTGTTTTACAGGCAGAGGACCTTTAATGAGATGAATCTGAAACATAGGTATCTCAGAGTGAAATGAGTACTTCAACTATTGTTTGGACGTATAAAAATCCTCTAATAATTTTGAAGATGATAAAAAACATCGCATCATTACTTACTGTTTTCTGTACACAGATTAAGACGCCTAAATACGTCGAACACGTATTAAAAAGAAAAATATTTTTTCTGGGGCAGGTATTCTATTCACCAAAGACCTGGAGGTTTCTATTGTTAGAATACCTTCCTACATACTGAAAAACCTTCTATAGGCATTTTATAGGACAGGCGACCACAAGTAGGTAGGTAGGATAGAATTCAGGACTTCTACATACAGAAGGCGTTCTGAATGATTTCTAGACAGAACAAGTTTTTTAGGCCCTATATGTGCACAAAACGATTAATAGATCATTTATAGACAGATGACCTTTAGTGGAGGTTCTATGGACATAGACTTCTATGGACAGGTCTTCTATAGATCAAGAACACCGTTGGATGTTTCTATTGACAGAATAACTTATATACGTCTATAGTATGAAGATCTTCTATAGGCCTTTTATAGAACCGACTGCCATAAGCAGGTCATATATTAACACTAGAACGCCGAAGGCAGTCATTTTGATCGCTTTCCAATTTCAAGTAAAAAAACAACTGTGCATTTAATGACACTTTTTTTTAAAATTTGGTGACTTTTTGTATCTAATAGAATTACGTTTATTATAAAAAATCACCAAATTTAAAATAAAAGTGTCATTAAATGCACAGTTGATTTTGTACTTGAAATTGGAAAGCAACACAAATGTTGCCTTCGACCACTTAACGTTCTGAGCCATCAACACACTTCCAAAACGGTTCCAAAAACTTCTACACACACACACAGCAATTTCTAGAAGTGTGTGGTATTTTACCGACCTATAGAAAGAACAATTATTTCTGATAAACTATTAATGGAGGTTCTACGAATATAAGATCAATACCATTTTTTTATTATTTTGCCAGAATATATGTATTATACTTCGTACCACTACTTAATATTCGTTCTGTAGGCCGAAGAAGATCACAAATATTTTTTTTAAGGAAGACGTTCGACAAAAGCCTTTTTGCATGTCTTCTCTAGACAAAAAAAAACCTTTGTGGGGGTCCTATCATATTAGGACCTCTGTGAACAAAAACTAGGTCCTCCATGGACAAAGTCTCTATAATAGGGTTCTGTAGACAGAATTTTTTCTATAAATTTTTATAACATCAGTCTGGCAAAAATCTGCACCATGGAAATATTGTGTTTAAGACCAAATGTTTGCGTTTCCGACAATTTGGAATTAATTTAACAATGTCGAAGGGAGTATTTTTGTTTAGAAAATATTTCAATATAAATATATTTACACAAAATCTGGTATTTAATTACAAAATATTTCACCATAAATGACCTGTTGGTAGTTTTCTTAAATTTCTGTGTCCTCTATTTAAGGGTTAAAAAACATCCAGTAAAGGAAACAAAAAAACCATCGTCACCACCTTTTATCACTTCCGCCCTTCTTCGTTTCGACATTCCTTAGGAGATTACAAATGTCTTTAGGATTACATGTCGGGTTTGTGCGTGTGTATGTGAGTGCGTATGGGAAACCATGTAAACCGTGTTAAACGACATCAATGATGATCAGGTTTAGATGCATGGGGATGCCTTTAAAAAAGCAGGGGCGTATTTGTCAACCACCCTCCCTTTTTCCTACACATCTCACTTCTTTTTACTCTCCTTGATAAATTAAAACGAAAAAAAAAATACTTAAGGGACAGCCCTTATTACGTGAAAACGTGGCCATCATATAAACAGGCATACAAACCATATTTTATTTTGAAAACAAAAAGGAAAAATTTGCAAAATTTAAAAAAATTTTGTTTTGAAAAGATAAATTAACAGAAAACAATTCAAAAGGAAAGTAAAAGTTTTTAAAGGACAATAAAAGGAAAAAACACGGAAAGTTGTTTTTTATAGAGAAAATAAACAAAACTGGAAGCGAAGCAACAGAAGATTTCTCTAGGCTGTAGCAAGTTTGGTTATAGAAAGAGATTAATAGGGGTATTCCCATAGCAACATATGGCAATATTCCCATGTCATATTTGTTGATAAATGCCTAGCTAAGTGATATAAAAAAACAAAAAGAAGAAAAAATTGTGTCAAAACAAATGACCGTAAAAGTCAGCAACACGCAAGAAAGTGAAAGGAATTAATATTTTTTGCTCTTACACAATTTGTCAATTTAGTAATTTTGGAGGGTGCAAAGGCAGTCATTTGAGGCAGAACAAGACCAAAAGTCAAAAATATGTTATTGGTGTGATGAATGTGTAGACAGAAAAATGGAAATTGAAAAAGACAAACAACAAAATAATTTTTTTTTTTCAACAATTCAAAAAACCAGTAAGGAAAGTTCAAAGTATAGAAGGGGCCGACTATATGATACCCTTCACCACTATGGGTACATGCAAGACATGTTAATATCTACAATATCCTGTAGATAGAACGGTCATAGAATCTTTGGAGGACCATTGAGATGAAATCCTGCGAAATTAAATGTGCTATCTAGATAAATATTTGAACCAATAGAAAAACCCCATACACATACCATTCTGAAATCAATGAAAAATTGCATGTTAAACTGACAGACTTGGATTCAATGGTGTATCATTTGTATGAAATCGAGTCAAGTTATGTATGGGAGCTATATATAAACACATGGACCTAATTGAGTAACCGTTGCATACACCATTTGTTTTTTGTAATCACTCTATATTAAATTTAATACCCTCTGCCAAATATCGTGTAACCACCATTTACATAAATTCGAACGAAAATATATATAAGGCCTATATCAAAATCTGAACCGATTTCAACAAACCTTATCACGCATCATTATTTTTTCTCACTAGCATTCGCTATGCAAAATTTTACTCAATCAGACAAATATTTGGAGTTTGGTGTATCACTCACAAAAAATCGGACGAAATTATATATATAGAAGCTATATCTAAATCTAAACCAGTTTTAAACCAGTAAGAAAAGTAGTAAAGTCGGGCTGGGCCGACTATATGATACCCTTCACCACTTTGGGAATATTCTACATATGTATCCTAACAGACGACGCGTTTTTGTTATATATCTATATCTGAACCGATTTCGGGGAAACTTGCCAGAGACTAATTTATATTACATCAGTACGTTGTGTCAATCGGCCTAGATATGGATCTTTTCACGAAGCTAAGCAACAACATTTTGGACTTAATTCAGTACCCTATACCAAAATTCATGCAAATCGAAAGGTATATAGGGACTTTGGTGCACCAGTTACATAAAATCCGACAAAAATATATATGGGAGCTATATCTAAATCTGAACCGATGTTCAGGAAACTTTGCACACATCATTCTAGACTTAAGTAAGTACGCTATGCCAAAATTCGTGCAAATTAAAAGATTTCCAGGGACTTTGGTGATCCAATTACCTAAAATCGGCCGAAACTATATAGGGGAGCTGTATCTAAATCGGAACCGATATTCACGAAACTTTGCACACATCATTCTAGACTTAATTTAGTACGCTGTGCCAATTTGCGTGCAAATCGAAAGATATATAGGGACTTTGGTACACAATTTACCTTAAATTTGACGAAGAGATATATGGGAGCTATATCTAAATCTGAACCGATTTTCACGAAACTTGGCAGACATCATTCTAGATCTTATTCATTACGCTGTGCAAAATTTCTTGCAAATCAAAAGATTTTCAGGGACTTTCGTGGACTATTTACCTAAAATCGAGCGAATCTATATATGGGAGCTATATCTTAATCTGAACCGATTTTCACGAAACCTTGCACACATTTCGTGCAAATCGAAAGATATATAGTAACTTTGGTGCACCATTTACCTTAAATCGGACGAAAATATATATGGGAGCTATATCTAAATCTGAACCGATTTTTCCCAATTTCAATAGGGTACGTCCTTGGGCCAAACAAGTGAGCTGTGCCAAATTTCATCCAATTAGGATCATAAAAATGCGACATGTACTTTGTTTACAATTTAACACCAACAGATGGACAGACGGACGGACATGCATAAATCGATTCAGAAAGTGATTCTATGCATATTCTCAAAAGGAACCATGGGTCTATCTCGATTATTTTTGCATGTTACAAACATATGCATAAAGACATAATACCCTGTACCACAGTGTGGTGAAGGGTATAAAAAACTTCGCAGACATCAATTTGAATATGATTCAGTACTCTGTGCAAAATTTTGTCTCAATTGGACAAATATTGGGAGTTTGGTGCATCATTCACATAAAATAGGACAAATATATAAATGGGAGCTATATATAAATCTGAACCGATTCCAACAAAACTCCGCACACATAAGCATGGACCTGATACAGTGCACTGTGCAAAATTTTGTCCCAATCGGGAAAATATTGGGAGTTTGGTGCATCATTTATATAAAATCGGACGAAACTATATATGGGAGCTATATCTAAATCTGAACCGATTTTTCCCAATTTCAATAGGGTACGTCCTTGGGCCAAACAAGTGAGCTGTGCCAAATTTCATCCAATTCGGATCATAAAAATGCGACATGTACTTTGTTAACAAAAATATATGGACGGACGAACAAGCGGACGGACAGACGGACGGATAAACAGGCGGACAGACAGACGTACATGCGTAAATCGACTCAGAAAGTGATTCTATACATATTGTCAAAAAGAACCATGGGTCTATCTCGATTCCTTTTGCCTGTTACAAACATATGCACAAAGACATAATACCCTGTACCACAGTGTGGTGAAGCGTATAAACATATCTAATATTTAGAGAAGCCTGGACAGAAAAACAATTTATACCGACACAAATACCTTTATATAACGCCTAACAACTCTGTCGGACGGGAGGACATATAAAATATCAAAAAACGATAGGGAATTAAAAATTGGAACAGTACCGTGGCAAATTGCTACCAGGAGAATTACCAAACTAAAGACACTCAGGTTGACAAATTGACCGCGGACCTTGAACATAACATGAAACGTAACCTATGTATGGGGGTATACAGCACCTTGGATTTTTATTGAAAATGTTCTGTGTATAATAAATTTACCCACCAAGATCTAGTAATGCCAAATTAGTGCTAATTCGTAATACTAAATTATAGTCAGTTCGAGAGGAAAAACGCGTGTAGGGCCTAAAAATACTAAAAGTAAAGGGCACGGAGAGGAATACCATTGTATGCGGACTCCACCCAGTGACAGACCGCAATTGGATTTTTGGCATTGGGGGGTTTGCTTCAAAAATATAAAATTACAGTCAATTCGTTTGAGAACAATACCAAAGTTTGGTGGATATTCAAAGTAAAGGGCATGGAGAGGAATACCATTGTATGCGGACTCCACCCAGTGACAGACCGCAATTGGATTTTTGACATTGGGGGTTTTGCTCAAAAAATATAAAATTACAGTCAATTCGTTTGAGAACAATACCAAAGTTTGGTGGATATTCGTTTCAGAACAATACCAACGTTTCGTGGATATGGGGGGTCTACCAAAACGTGAAACGATTTATCAAATTTTCACCACAAAAAATACGGCTGAGGCTACTTAGAATTTTAGACCAATAAAATTCATATTTTGGCAAAGAACCTCTAGAATTATACACTATATCTTATAAATAGACGGTACTCGTTGCTCATATATTAAAAAAATGCGAAAACTTTATTTCTCCACAAGTTATTTTAGCCACTTCGATGCTTTAATTTCTTAAATACTTTTACCTTTATCGTATCTCAAATTCAACAATAAATGCTATTATTTCAATATTATTTTGCCTCAATGGCATTTAATCAATATTTGGTAAGCAAGCCATACAATTTACCCATTGGCTAGTTATCCAATGAAACAAACAAGGAAGCTTTACAATAAAAAAATGTCACATTAGGTCTACAATTGTAAAATGTCCTTTTTTCCCATTTTCTATGGTTACATGAAGAAATTTAAAAAGAAACACAACATAGCAACATACAAACATTTCATTTTACTCTTTACAATTTGAAGTCTTTGATTTGTTCTTGTTGTTGTAGATTTTTTTCCATTTCAATGGGAATTGATTAAGACTTAGGAATTTAATTTAGAAATTTCTAAAGTTACCATGGAGTGAGTGGGCGAGAGAGTGAGATGGGTAGGCAAGTGGGAAGGAATCTGTTGACCTTTAAAATGTTTTATGGAAGGGTGTTATTAAATTTAAAGGGGGAACAAAAAAAATCAAAAAGAAGTGCGACATTCAAAAGAAGCATCTAATTAAATATAAAATTGTAAACCAACCATCTAGTGTCCTGATTTGTTGATTCATGTCATCTTGTCGTTCACATTAATGACAGGTGTCACAGGTATTTTTTGTCGGAACTTTATTTTGGCCAGGGGTTGATAATACACCAAGGCTTTAAAGAAATGTTTCAGGGTATTTCATATTTTTAACTATTATTAGTTATTCTATGGTCCAATAAAAATTGTATACCAAACATGTTTGCCAACACATATGTATTTACAAAATTAACAGCTAGAAAATAAAAAAAAAACCTAAAAGCGCTTAAAGGTTTTCTTTAAATAATCCTTAAAAATTGGAATTCTTAAAAAACACGGTCCTGCACTTTACAAACACACACGTAAAGGTCCTCAAAAACTGACACATTAACAAAAAAAAAATACTTATTATACGTATGTATCCGCATTAAAATCTATAAAATACCGAAAAATGGGGAGTACGTTTATATGGGATTTAGCCTGAAACTTAAGTATATATTAACATTAAATTAAATGGACTTTTGTCAAAAGTAAATATGATTCTATACGAGATATATGACTAGTGTTATCTTAAAAATCAATGGCTAACACTTAAGGGAAGGGAAAATTAACACTTGATGGCGGGCATGATAACTCCTCACTGGAACATCGGAATTCGAAAATTCCAATGGTGTTAGAAAGAGTACATGTCTTGCTCTCGTATGAACCAGGATTATTGACCTCGCTCTAAAATTAACAAAATGGCGGACCTTTAAAAAAATATTTTTGGAAAATCGCCGATTTTTGACCAAAAACCTAGTTAAAAAATAAGGAGATCTTCGCCGATTGGCTTTATCCCAGTTCATACGATAGCTATACACTCACAGAGAAACGTATACAAATTTGGAATCGAATTAGGGTAGATTCGAATTAAATCAAAAAAGATTTTTCCCAAAAAATGGGGGGGGGGGTCCCCTTAAGGGTTCTTAAAAATGTAGTATTTTAAATATCCTCGTCTAAGGACTCTTGAAAATTTTTCTTTAAAAAATCGTTTAAAAACAACGACTAAGGATCATTCAAATACTGATTCTATAAAAATCAACGCCTAAGGGCCCATAAAAATGTAGTATTTTAAATATCCTCGTCTAAGGACTCCTGAAAAATGTTTTATTAAAAGATCTATTGCTAAGGACTTCATTGCTAAGATTCATTAAAAATAAAACGGCTTAGGATCCTTCATAAAATGATTCTTTAAAAATCAACGCCTTAAGGTCCTACAAAAATTTATAATTTAAAATATCCTGGCCTATGCACCCTTCAAAAATTGTTTCTTTAAGAGATCTACGTCGAAGGACCTTTACAATAATCAATTCTTGAAAAATCAATACCTAAGGAAAATGAATCTTTAAAAATCAACGCCTACAGGTCCTTTTAAAGTGTATTATTTAAAAAATCCACGTCTAAGAAACAAAAAAATGCTTCTTTAAAAGATCCACGGCTAAGGACCTTTCGAAAAAAAATAAAAATTAAAAATCATCGCTTAAGGACCTTTTCAAATTTCAATAAATAAATTCTACAAAAAAATCAAGTTCCACAAAAATTTTAAGTATCCACGTCTAAGGACAACTTAAAAATGTTTCTTTAAAAGATTCACGACTAAGGACCTTTCAAAGAAAGATTCATCAAAAGATCCGCTAAGGGCTAGAGACATCGAAAAAAAAATATTCACACATCATCGCTTAAGGATCCTTCTGCAATGTGTTCTTTAAACTATTCACGTCTAAGGAACCTTCAAAAAATTATTCCTTAAAAAATTCCTTAATGGGCTTTCTAAAACTGGAACTTTAAATGCACCGGTTTGACGTAGGACCATGTGTTGTGTTGTTTACAATGACTTGATCAATTAGCCAAAAAAATCTAAAACTGGAACTTTAAAAAATCGACGACAAATGGCCTCTCCAAACATTGTTTACAAAATCCACGTCCAAGGACCCTTCAAAAGATGCACCTTTAAAATAATCACACCTAAGTGCCCTACAAAAATTTTTTTAAGAACTCCGACCCACATATTTAAAAAATGTATTTTTTTAAATATCCACTCCAAGGACCCTTAAAAACATATATTTTTTTAAATCAACACCGAACAATCTAGGACTTTCAAAAAAAAAAAAAAAATACTTCCTTGAAAAATATGTACGATTAAGGATCTAAAATAAATATACACCAAAACCCATCGAAAACTTTATTTTTTAAAAAACCTATGGTCCCATTTAAAAACGCTTATTTTAAATATCTAACCTAAGGACCCTTTAAAAGTGTTTCTTTTAAAAGCTCCCAAAAAAATGATCCTTACATAAACCCGATGTAAGGACACTTCAAAAAGTAATTCTTCCAAATATCCACAGGTAATTACATTTCAAAAAATATTTCTTAAACACTGAGGACACTTAAAAAATTAAAAAAATATATTCTCTAATAATCCTCTTCGGAAGGTCCTTTAAAAACCATTCCTGTAGGCGCATGTTCCTTAAAAAATATTCTGTAAAAAATCCGCGCACGAAGGTGCTTTCATAAATTAGAGGAGAATATGAACGTTGAACAAATCTCTTCAGAAACAGTTTACACTCAGATATCAAGGGAAATAACAATTTATAAAATGAAAATTATCCATATTGGTCCATATTTTAGCCCACAGATGAAAATTTTAGCTGCATTATCCAACCAATGTAATTCCGGGCTCTTCGGGTGTGAAAATCATGTTTGCACAATTTTTCGATATTGGAGGCCCACGTTTCAACACATTATTATTATTGAAGTGGGCAGCATTTGCCCAACACAGAGGCTGATTTATGATTCCTAGTTTTTAAAAGCTGACATAGATTTATGCTAAAAATTATCACTATATTTCCATGTTTTGACATAGCTTCACATAATGGTCCCGGCTAATTTTCGGTATGTTTATCCTGATTTACATTAGGCATTTTAAATTGTCTCAATTCTGTAGTTTCTAGGTGAGAGAGTAGAGTGGAATGACAATCATTCACCTATATCGCCCAAAAACTGAATTGTCTCGAGTAAAACTGCCGAATTTTATTTTGGTATTTCTAGCCCTGGCTTGAATTGGCTGTACCGACTGTTTTTATCCCATTCATCGCGGCAGCTGAGCCTGTGTCCGATCGAACACTTTAAGTCCTGACAGGTCGATATAAATTGGGACGTTATTCGTTTGAAATTATATTGTGATTCAATATCTTATATACAAACTTCTACAATCTTATTCCAAGCTAGCTCTCTCTAGCACTTTTTACATGGAATATATTTCTATAAGTCTGAGTATCAACCACCGAACAAGCTATCGTAATTTAATGACATTCCACATCTACCGACAAGTGCTTGGTTTCTTAATTATACGTATACGGAAGCAATATCTAGCTTATTCCTCTTTACATTTGAACCACATTTGGAAATCATTTTTTCATAAAAAAACGCACACACGAAATAATGACCCTCAATCGACCCACTATATGATGGGCAACCTTTAGCTCCGTCTAGCCAATATTAAATAAAAATAATAATTACGATCCTTACAAATTTCTTTTTTGCAATAACTGTTTATGATGTTGTTTTTTACATAATCATTTTGTGACCCATATCATATTTTATATTCATAAAAATATTTTCATATCAAAAATCTACACATACGATATAAGTTGGTTTTCAATTACAATGTAAATTTATAACCCACAAGAAAAAAATCACTTGTAATGCAGAACAAGAAAATAATAATAATAAACCCCAATGTAATGAAGTCCATTCGCATACATGGCTGTCTGATCCCTTTTTTAGTTAGGGGTCTCTCAGACAAATCAACAAACATTCCTAACAATATTTTCGAAATCAAACAATTACCAAAGGTAAACCTGAAAACAACAATAGCTACAACAAACCCTAACCCTTATTGAAAAGCTGGCTGGCTACCTCTTTCGTGTATTATTGTAAATAAACAAAATGTGTGTGTGTCTGGTTCTTTGATTACCCCATAGGTTTATTGTTACCACAAAACAGGTTCATACTACTGCTTGGCTGCAACCTGACGATGACAAGCCAGTTTTTTTGTGTCATTTTCGATCCCTTGTTTACAAAATCAAAAGTGACACTTTTTTTCCTAACTGAATTCTAATGTAATTTTAAAAAAGGATTTTTACCCTTACCTGCTATCCGGCAAATCAAAGAAAAAAAGGAAAAGCTTTATATGTTGTTACCTTATCTTGAGGCTACACAATTTTCAATGATTTGAAAATATGTGAAAATTTGGGGAGGGGTGGTAGTGTGTGTGTGTCTTTGGTGATGAATATGTTTGGGGAACAGTCTTTGTGGGGAATTTCCAATACGTTTTGGGGTTTTTTTCTGTTGTTGTTGCCTTAACAGTGTATTGGTAATGAAAATACATGCGTGTGTATACCTTCATACAAAGGATTAATGACATCTTAATAATATTTTGACTTGTTGTGACAGAAAATGTGTAGCAAATATATTAGGGGTGTGGTAATAAAAAAAATATTGTTCCAGTTGCACTACCTTTTTTCTGGGGTATAAAAAGGAATGTATTTTGGGGAAATATGTTTGTTTAACAAATACATATGTACGAAGGCCACTATATGTCTCTGGTCAAGGTAATACTATGTGTTCCTTTGAGTCATGGGGCATTTCCATTGAAAATTTTGAAATTTTTTTACATAGTTTACATACTTCATATAAAAAATAAAATTTTTAGGATTTGAGAAGTCGTAGGAAAATGTGTTGTTTACAAAATGACTTGATTTTTAGTCAAGAAAAATCAAGAATCATTGAACATAAATCTTTGTATGATGATGAACACCCTTCCCATAAACTTACTTCAGTAAATTATTGCCATAGTCGATTTAAAAGGATAATCTAGATTAGAGCAAAAAAAAAAAAAAAAATACGATAACGGGGCTTCAAAGTATAGACCGTCATAGATGACCAACAAGGTATCTTTGCGTATGAGCCCGAAATAAAATTCCATGAAAAAACAAATGCAACGAAAGTTTTTTTTGTGGAAAAGGTGCAAAACAATTTCTTTAGGTCAAATTTTGGAAATTACATCACAATTGCTTTTCAGAAGACTTAATTCGATAAAGTGTATAAATACATAATACCTTCAGGAGGGTTTCTATACACATAAAGTCGAGAGGTATTCTATAGAGAGAAGGATTTAATGAGGTATTCTATAGCCAGACCTTCAGATGGGTTCCACACACATTGAAGAAAATGGTCACCTGTTTCGTTAGCAAAACTGGATTTGTGACGACTATTCAATTAAGCAACATAGGGCGTAGGCCCTACAATTTGTTCGGCTTTGAAGTATTCATTTAGCCACATATTTATAAACAAGCAACAATTAAAAAAGGGTCAGTCGGGTTTTCCCATATATATGCCCTCAGCCTATGGTTTGGGGAGGTCTACTGAATTACTGTCTAGTATCAGGATGGGGGTATATTTTTATTAACTTTACAATTTTTCATAAGTTTGACAGTTTGTGGGGGACCGACAGATGCAGTCAATTTTTATTTAGTACAAGCATATGCCCGCAACTTCGTTAGCGAATGTAGGAAATATATAAACATGTATTAACATATTATTTTATTTTCACAACAAAGTGCATATGTCAGATAAAACAATCCACACATTAATATCGACCATATATTAAATTTGAGTACCATTTAATACCAAAATTCATGATTCGAGCTCCAAAAGTTCACCCAAATCCAAATTTCCCATTTAGCACACATTATTTCCATAAGTACCCTCTTCATCCATCAAACACAACTTCATGCATACCCCGGTCCTACAACCCCACAATAATTCCAAATTCAAATTACAGGATACCAACTCTATTGGTTCAGTAGTACGAATTTCCAAAAATTACTAAATACCCCAATCCTACACCCGACAGTGATTCTAAAACCAAGTTTCAGGATTTCAAGTCCATAGGTCCAACCACAATTCAAATTGTACCAAATTTTATACACTGTAGTACCAATTCCAAAACATCCTATATACCCCAATCCTACACCCCCACAGAGATCCTAATTCACTGTTTCAGGATTCAAACCCTATCGGTTCACCCACAATTCAAATTGTACCAAATTTAGTACACAGTAGTACTTATTTCCAAAACTTCCTACATACCCCATCCTGCACCCCCGCAGTCATCCTAAATCCAAGTTTCAGGATTCCAACTTTATCGGTTGACTCACAATTCAAATTGTACCAAATTTAGAACACAGTAGTACGAATTTCCAAAACTTCCTACTTAACCCAAACCAACACCTCTACAGTGATCCTAAATTCAAGTTTCAGGATTCCAGCACAATTCAAATTGTACAAAATTTAGTACACATTAGTACTAATTTCTAAAACTTCCTACATATCTCAATCTTACACCTCAACAGTGATCCTGACTCCAAATTTCATGATTCCTGCTCTATTAGTTCTCCTAAAATTCAAATTGTACCAAATTTAGTACCGTTTAGTACATATGAGTATTATTTTCTTAAACTGAATCCTGACCCCAAACTCACACCCCTACTGTGATCCTAACTTCAAATTTCATTGTTCCCGCTCTATCGATTCACACAAATCCAAACTGTACTCATAGTTCTAGCTCCAATGGTTCGCCAAATACAAATGGTATCACATTTAGTACTTTTCGTACCGTTCTAGTACGAATTTCCAAAAACCCAGCCTTATCTTTCACCTTTAGACCAAGAGTGACCCTCACCCAAAATTTCAAGATTCTACCTTCAGCCGTTTCGTCTGGGCGCTGATGAATCGTTAAATCAGTCAGTCAATTACTTTACTCTTTTATTAGTATAGATAAATATTAAAGTCTCCCATGTTTAGATCAACCAGGATTTACTATCTATGTGGAGGTACCAGATAGTGTGGAACGATGGGTCTACGGTATTAGTATTACGATTTTGGAAAGCGAACATTACATTCACTTAGAATTCGACAAACAATTTTGACAATTTGTGGGGGAGGTACCAGAAGGAGTGGACCAATTTTGATCAGACACTCATTGGCTGAGCTGAGGGTATAACAACATCCTTAAGCTTGGCCGTGCCAAGATTTTGATACCCTCCGCAATGAAGTGGACATTCAAAATATCTAAAATCGATTGGGACGGATATGGAGTCTACGTCATGGTAAATTACTGCCAAAAAAAAAAAGAAAAACGAAAAACCAAATCCCAGACTCTCAGGTTGGAAAATTGAACGCGTAGCCTTTGTATCGGAGTTATGCAGAAACGTGGACTTGTATATTAGTACTTGTATATCATCCAAAGTCTCTGAATATCAGATTAGAGTTAGGAACTGTACCTCAATATTGGGCTATACCAGGACGTGGACTTGTACTGATATTTTTATAATCTCATGTAAATATTGGTTTTATACCCCATGCTTCTTTGGACCAAGCTCGTTTCAGACAATATGTAGTCGATTTACAAATATCTGTCTTTCTGTCTGGCCGGCTGGTGTGCACGATGACTCTCATCCAAAATTTGCTCATCGTAATATTTCTTTCAAACTTAGTTAATGTTCGAAAATGGGGAATATCGGTCCACTCATTCTTGTACCTCCCAAACAAAATGGTAAAAAGTATGCAAACAATTAATTTTATAATATCATGCGAACGGACTATACAATTTGAACCAAAATTCACCAAGCCTAGATAAAGTCCGAAGATAGGACCCATTGGTCTACTCCTTGTGGTATCTCCCCACAAAAATAGTCAAAATTTCAATATTTATAAATCCAATATCAGGCGAAAGAAATGTCCATCTGAACCAAACTTTGTACAAGCTGTTATTTTTAAAGCAAATAATAAAACCTGTGTGTAATTCCTCCAAAGAGGTCGAACTGAGGAGGTGAACTGATATACCCCATTTGTAATACCAAATATACTGGAAATACCAAAGTTCTATGTTAAATATTGCGATCTTTTTCGTGATTTTTAACAGACGGTGGTGGTAAACTAGACATAGAGTTTTATTTTGATTCAAAATTTGAATAACACTTCGAGGTGTTGCTAACGGAATGACAAATTTAATATATCTCCATCAATGGGTCCCCTAATAAGGAGGAACTATAAAAAAAACATTGACCCAGATATATTCTGTAGGACTGCAAAAATACGTAAAATAGGTTGAGATACTTATCGCATAGATGTTTCTCACACTCGATGAACCAGAATTATCAAATAACAGTCACTTCGATTGGAAAATTCGGCTATGGTTTCCCTTATAATAAGGGGGAATTATATCAAATTAATTAATTATATAATTATATAAAATACGTAATATAATACGTAAAATAGGGCTATATCTCACATTCGATAAACCCGAAATGCCAAATAACAGCCTCTCAGGTTGGAAAATTCGGCTAAAACCTTCAAAATTTCACATAGAGGAGCTGCCGTTATATTGTACAGGGTTGCCCATATTCGACGGACCCATCTGGCAACGCCATAACTTTTGACAGAGATGTCACATCGCTTAATGACATACCGCGTTTAAAAGCGTCAGTCTATGAAGATTTTTACCATGAACCAATACAATTGTGAAAACTCAACGTGCTTTTAAACATTAAAAAATGTGAGAAGTGCAACTTCTAAGAAAAACCATTAAGAGTTTATACGAACAATTTTCGACTGGTAAGGCTCTTTCTAATCCGAAGAGGCCATATAAAAGTCGACCAAGGCGATCAGCCGAGAATATCGCTGCCGTACGAGCCAGTGTTGAGAGGTACCCAAGAACATCCCAAAAACAGCGTTCTCAACAGTTGGGCATGGCTCGATCCACTTTACAACAGATTATTCGCATTGATTTGCATTTGTTCCCGTGCAAAATTCAATTGACGCAAAGAATGTTGCCTGCGGACAAGCCTCGTCGATTGGAATGTGTTATCGAAATGGCGGAAGATGACGAGCAATTTTGGAACAAAATTATCATGTCCGATGAAGCCCATTTCACATAGAATGGGACCGTAAATAAGCAAAATTGCCGTTTTTACGCTATTGAAAATCCTCAGGAGATTCAAGAAGTGCCTCTTCATGACGAAAAAGTCACAGTTTGGTGCGGCGTTAGTGCGAAAACGGTCATTAGGCCGTTTTTCTTCCAAAATGAAAATAGCCATGCTGTTACCATCAATCAGGAGCGTATCGCGACATGATGACCAATTTTGTGATGCCAATTATTCGTCGAAAGCATATGCGGCAGTTCTGGTTTCAACAAGAGGGCGCTCCACCGCACACAAGTCGCATAACAATCGATTTTCTGAAGAATTTGTTTTGTTAATTTGTACTGGCCACTGGGTTCGCCCGATTTGACGCCGCCTGACTTCTTCTTGTGGGGATATCTGAAGTTAAAGGTTTACGTAAACAAGCCAAGGACTGTAGAAGAGCTCAAGGACAACAGTCGTGAAGAAATAGCCGCTATTCCGGCCGAAATGTTGGCAAAAACGATGGAAAATGCAGCAAAAAGGGCACAATACGTGGTCAACGCCAGAGGCTACCATTTGAGAGATATCATATTCAAAAATTGATGTAAACAAATCTACTTGGAACAAATTAAATGATTAACATGTTTAAAAAAAAAAACATGGGTCCGTCGAATATGGGCAACACTGTATGTGCGGATATATTCCATTTTAATACCAAACATCATAGGGGAGTGGCAATGCAGGTACAGATTTTCAAACCTCTATCTTACATATTGTGAATTTTATCGTGATGTCAACAGTCATGAAAAATAGTTTTATTCCAATGAAGAATACATATATTGTATGGGTCTTAAGGCAATATATAAGGAATATATACTCAAATTCATGGTGGAAGGAGGGTTATAATAGCAATGATTTTGAGTGATATGGCATTCATCTATCCCCATTGCTCTCGATTTCCAGAAAAAATCAAAAACTTTTGACCAATTTCTAACACCTCAAGGGAATGGTTAAGTGATTATTATATGAAAAACTCAAATAATGTTCCCCAAAAGGTCTGCACCCCTCCCTTATTGTCTCATATTTTTTTGGTTCACAATTTTCGACCCAAGGGTAATAATACTCTTCAAGTTATGTGACAAAGACATAAAAAGCTTTATTTCAAACGCAAACAATGGTCGACGCAGAAGATGAAACAGAAGTACAATAAAGGTAACATGGCCTAAATGCAATTGATGTGAAGTGATGATGTCGTCGTCGTCACTGTTACCATCGTCCAGTGTCCCATTGCTGATGGTTATGTTCTCTTTTGATTTGGTATTTGTTGTTGTTATTATTATTCATCTTCTATTTGTATTCCTGTTTTTGTTTGATTCCATTTGGATTTTTAGGGGGAAGAGGGTGTTTGTTGGATTGTGTCACCATCATCAAGGCTGTGTTATTGTCATTTATCTAGGCTGGCTGTTGTCTGTTCGGATGTTTGTATTTGACATTTTGTTCTGTTGTTGTTGTTTTTGTTACTGATGTTTGTGTCTCAATGCCAGCCAAATTGTTAAGGACATGATGATGTAGTGTTAATTTTTTTTTTTTTGGTTAGAATTGTTATTTGCTATTTGGGTTTAGCTTAGTTATTTTGAGTGTGTGTGTGAGCGTATATCCACAAACACACATAGACACAAAATACACCTTTTTGTTAATTTGTTGTCGAAAATGTGCACTGTTTTTTGCTATATCAATTTTATATTTGGAATATGTATTTCGATTACAATTTTATCATTGATGGTATAAATCCAATTGAAGAGTCTATCGTGATATTGAAAAATACAACACGACATGGGAGATATTTCAAAAATAAATCAATTCAATGTGATTGCGATTATGTTTGCAATATAAAGACTAGAATTTCGAATTTAATTAACATTGATAGCCATTTCTGTTGGACATATATTGAAATGAATTCTGTGGAAAACATAGATAAATATATTTTATTTTGGGATATAGAGAAACGCAATTTACGGAGATTTGATATTAAAGTATTTATCTGTTAGAAATGCCATAAATACACCCAAAAATGAAATGGAACAATTACTGCAATATATGACCTTAACCTACAAGGGAGCAAATAAAACAATTTTTTCACCTGAGAATTCAGCGTTACCCTTACAGTAGATCTAATTATTTCTCCATATACATTAAAAAAAGATTATTTGATACTTTTGATAGACATTTACGAAGAAACTGGCGAGAATATGTTAAACCAGTGACCTACATTGACAATTTTCCGCGAGAAGGTTTTATAACCTCTAGGAAATCGTAATATAAAACCAGTGAGCGGAGCAGTATAGTCGGACGGGCCGACCATACGATACCCTACACAACTTCCACGAAAATCTAACTTTCTGTGGTTCTATATTCTGAGATTGGGCAATATTTCGCGATCTTTACACACTTTTGACTGGCTAGAGGTCAGCAAATGTTACTAATAATCAGTACAGCCCCTCTAATTACTTGTCCAGATTCCCTTTACCGTGGGTTGTGTTGTGATGTTCGGCTTTCGACTCGAAAAGTACAAATAATTAAATTTTCGATCCACTTCATCCCAAAAGTTATTATCTGATCATCACCTAACATTTTAGGCGTTGTCCTTGACCATAACCGGAACCTCATGGAACATTTCAAAGCGATCAGCGCTATATTTCCGCCCTTCAGTGTGGTAATAGGTTACTAAATAATATATGAATACGTAAGCACCTGTAAATATTTAAGTGTAACTCCCGCATCCGAGTACCTACGACAACATAATTGGTATCAATTTAAAGGTCAACCACTCCTCTCGGATATACTATCAACTTCTCGGGTCTATGTCCTTCAGTGGTAAATACATACGCTGTAGAATACAAAATTTGTAATTTTTCACACAAAAGTTAGGGTCCATTTGACCCGCTAATTATTGACCGATCTTTATCAAAAAAGGCATGCTTACTCTTTGACCCGATCCCCCTTTTCCATGCAAAAATTCGCGGTGTTTGGGCCATAATTGCGGCCTCTGGAGCGACCAGAAAATCAGACAAAAATAAAGTTTTTGGTCCATTTCATCCCTTAAATATTAACCGATCTTTTCCAAAAAACAATAGGGATCTTCATTGGCCAGAACCCATCCTACATGCAAAATTTCGTGAAGATTGGTCCATAACAGTGGCCTGTATCGTTTTTACAAATTATAATGGACAGACGGACGGACACACATGTCTAGATTGACTCAGCTAGTCGAGATATTACGATCGGTATACTTAAAGGTGGGTCTAGGAACAATATTTCGCGGCGTTACAAACTTTTGGGGCTGCACAAAGCTATAATACCCTGACAACATAGTTGTGTGGGGTATAACTACAAAATCTTCGGTATGAAAATGTGGAAGGGACCCGAATAGAGAGGTCTGTCCAAAAAATTAAGTTTTAGTGTAAATATGCTGTTCGCCAGAAGATCCAGATGGAGCTTTCAAAACTCATATTTTATGAGATGTCTCAATCAAGGAAAAGTGATTCGCAACTTAGTATTAGGCCAGAAATTAAGGATGATTTTCTAACTACTGGCTTTTTTGCACCGCTGTTATATGGCAGTATCAAAACAGGACCTATATTTATAAAATTTCCAAAGTAGAAAGGGAATTGTAAAACTGCAGCCGCAACGGTGGACAAAAAGATGCTGGGACCATCAAAATGCGTACAGTAGTCCGGAACTGCTCTACTGGAGCTTTCATAACATGAAATTACATGCTGCTAAAACTGCGACTATTTTCTCCTAGCAATTTTAGTATTCTTGTGAAACCCGAAATGCTAAAGTATAGCCATTTCGGTAAGAAAATGCAGTTAAGTATCTAAAATTTACGGGAACTTTACAAGAGGGATGTTCCTAAAATTGACTTATGACCTCACCTATATTTGTTATTTAAGAAATCGAAATACAAAATTATAGTCACTTCGGATGGCAAATAAGTGACCAGAACCGTTAGAATAAAAAAAGGTGCTCACACAGAAAAAGGTTCTGCTCAATGTTTTATTCTCAGAAAATGGAAATGGAGCGGAATCTTTACACTGGACCTATGACAAAACATTGATCTGTTCGTTCAACGTAAAGTAAGTTGCAAGCTATTTCTTCACTTATAATGCGAATCGAAATGTAACTGAAAATAATGAGCGCTAAAGTGAGATGATATAAAGAAAAATGTTAATGAATATTTTCATAATTTCATTCATAGTTAATTTTTTTCATATTGTAGAAGTACCTCGCTTAGAAAAAAAAAATCTTATAATCATGCGAAAATCACTATTTTTTCCAAGAAATGTAATCTTTTCATTAATATCAACATTATTTTCCTATTTCGATCTACTTTACTACTACTTGCACTCATATTTTTCCTTCTCTCTCTTTTTGATAATAAAAATGTATTCCTCTAAAAAAAAGCACATTTAATTCATAGTCCTCCGCCTCTCCCCTCACTTAGTGGTTATTAGTTTTGCAACCGTTTCACCAGTGTTTCTTTCCCTTACAACCGCCGTCTCTCCACTCACGCGATTGTATGCTTAGTTTTGCATTTCATTGTTTCAATATCTCAGACACTATTGCCGACCTCTATATTGGTGTTACAAAATTCGCATATGCACTTTCCAAACTATTTCGATATAAATGCAAAATAAATAATGTCTTGGTACGAAAAACAAGCTCAACTCAATGTTGAACTTTGTATATGATCCTTCAATGACGCTAGACATGAACATATATGTAAATAAGAAGAAACGAGACAAGACTTAACTTAACTCTAACGGTACCACATACTACACAGCCCACGTAGCAATGGACTTATTTAGAGACGAGTTCGGTAAACATTTTATTTTACATTCGGAACCGACCAGGTCATACGATTAAACATCTTTATAATATTTTTCAGAAGCTATATTAAAGCTCATGTCTATGTAAAATCACCCGCTACAATTGACTGAGCGGATGGACCGCATACTTCGACTATTTTAGTGGAAGTGGTCAACACTTGCATGAAATAATCCTCAAAAATTACATTATGTGGACCGTGCTATCCATTCAAATAAGAATTTCATGCATTTTTCTGAATGGTATGTTTTTTTTTAATTTTTCTATAGCACCAGCCTTCCTAAAGCCCTGTGAATACCTGGTATTATGAATTCAGGCAGGCGGTATATTTTGTCCAAAAACGGTCCATGTTGTACAGAACATTGTTGCCGTGCGTGAACTTATAATGCTAGATGTCACATACAGGGAAATACAGACAAATTATGGTATTGGTGTAAACATGTTTGACAACATACGATCGCAGTAGGGGGGACTGGGGGCCATTCGGATTTTTTTTAAAGCTCAATATCTCAGTACTTATTCAACAGATATAAAAACTTTATGACCAAAAAGATATAATAAATTAGCATTAGTAAAAAATGTTTACAGTTTTGAAAAAAAAATTCAAATTTGCCGAATATGTCCCCACCCGGGATAGCTTCGGCATTTGATGGGGCACATTGGACACCATAGTCATAGCCTGGTAATTTTCACCACTATCAGTCTGGTTGAAATTCAGATCCTCCAATGGTTCTTTTTTGGTACAGACTCGGATTATGGTCGGTTTTAAACGTGAAATGAGTTTTCATATTTGTATGATTTTCGCCGTTTAGACTGATTTTCAAATTTTGACCTATTTTGACCTAAAACTTTATGACGAACATTTTTGTAGAATATTCTGACCTGCTATAACTCATTTTTAAATGAGTTTTTTTAACGGAAACCGAAAAGGCCTCTTCAAATATACGACTGAGAGTTAACGTATTAGACAAAACTATTCCTCACATATATATCAGCAATATTGTCAATTGTCAGTGCCAAAAATAGGTCACATGGGCTGTTGGTATGTATCAAATTTCTCACACACATAATTATAAAAGAGAAACATTGGGAAATAGAAAAAATTTCATTCATTAGGAAAATGAGGATATTTTTGGCAAAAATTAGATCGGAAAAAGACGAAATATGTGACTATACTATGGAGGTAGGTAAAACAAAAGCAATTCTATCCATCTATGAAGAAAATATATTGTCAACAACCACATTTGCATTGAATACACAGGGCAGGGCTGTCATATACCTAAAATGCAATGATTTCGATATATATTAAAACCGAATGTTTTAAAAAGACTTGGAAATGGAAAATATTGCCACGCCTTTCTAGGTTACCACCCGACGTAAACTTTCAAAATGCCGTGTCTTCTATTTTTAGCCCTTCTATCATTTTTTTTTATTTCCCGACAATTATTTTTTGACACAAGTCTTCTGAGTTATTCAAAACCTAACAATATAAGACGAACCATATTGTATCCAGACAATGTGAACTATTACACAACGGCTGAAACCAGCGATTATTTGACCTCTTTTCATCGTATCTGTAATACTAATTACTATTTTTCTGCAACTTTTTGATGTAAACAAGATTTTTCTTAAGAAAATATTTGTTATGTTTTTGATATCATTAACATGACACGGAGAAGGAGATAAATAAACAAAAAGTAACCGCAAAAACAACTGCATTTTATAAGAGAACAAATTTTGAGAAACAAAAACTTGAAAAATGTTCTTTTAAAACAAAGATAAATTGCACACCACAACATGTCAAATGATGAAGATGTAAAAAAAATTAAAAACATAGAAAATAACAAAAATAAGATACAAATAAAAACTAAAAGTAATCTCTGAAGGAAATGGAGATGTAGAGAAGGAGAAAAAAGTAAATAGCAATGAAAATAATAGCTCAAAATTAAGTGCATCATGACAGAAACAAATTTGTGACACATATAATTTTTCTTTTTCTATGACAAAAATAAGAAAATAATTTTAATATATCTCCAACAATAGGGTGTTAATATTCGGTATGTTTGGAAATATACGATTTACTCAAATGAAGTCCGAATGACATTTAAGACCGGGAATAAAATGATACTGAATTAAGGAATACTTAAAACATTATAAAGTTAATATATAGTTATTGGAATGTAACAAAAGTTTCCATTCAAAATTTTACTAAATTGTTAGCCAGCCCCTAAAAGTATGCAATACTTAAAACTAAATTTGGTTGATATCTAAAAATATGCAATCATAAACCAATGTTCGCTATATACAAAAAATGTAAGTCAAGAATTTTATATAATTTGAAGCAATGGTTTGTTCTGCAACTTATCAACAACAAAAAATTACGCTAGTAATATAAGTTTTTAACCCACATTTTTTATAGTTTGGGGTTACTGTAACAAGAGAAACAGCAGGAGGTGCCTTGACAACAAACAAGCAAGAAAATAAATGCCACAAGAACAACATTGTCGTCATAATCATCATCGCAAAAACACACATACAGACAAAATCGTTATTCATCTTCTCAGATGCTGCAAACAATCATGTTTTATGAATTTAGATTTCTTATTGCGGGTCATCACCAACAGTAGCAGCAGTAGTGGTGGCAACAGCAGCAGCAACATCACTGGCAATCTTTTTTAACCATGTCAACAAACACTTGCCAACAAACGAACGAAATGTAGGATTACCCACAACTGTGAGCAATAATCTAACATTCCATAACAACAATCATGACGGATGCTACTGATGCTGCTGTTGTTAACCTCCTATCTTTTGCCTTCACTATCCAATGAGCGCATTGTCTTGCAGTCGTCACTGCTGCTTTGCTTTTCTTTTGACCTGAAGGGTTCATGTTTTTTTGTTACTTTCATGTCTTGTATATTGTACTTGGTTTCGTTGTGTCCTTTTTTCTTTCTGGTGTTTATTTCTGTGTGTTGTCTTATTTTAAGAAACAATGTTGAAATAAAAAGAAACAACAGCGATTTTCTTGAAATTGCATTTATTTTTATAAAGACCATGGTTTTTATTGTTTCTGTGTGTGATGTGGTGGTATCTTGTCATTTGAAAACGAAAAAGGGTTATGGAATGTGGGTTAGATATAAATTCCTGTTAAATACTGAAATGTGGTAATACGAATTATAGAAGTAAGATTTTAGAAATTAATAATAAATTCATTAGATTGGTGCTCTCAAGTTTTGATATCCTCATCTTTAGAGTCTCATTGATATATCGATATTAGACCCCAATTGTATTTAAACCCGACAAATTTTGAGAAACAAAAACATGAAAAATGTTCTTTTAAAACAAAGATAAATTACACACCCAAGAACATGTCAAATGTAGAAGTAGAAAAAAAAATTAAAAACACAAAATATTAAAAAAAATTAAAAATTTAAATATATACATATTACTGGTCAAGGCAATACTATCTACCATTCTATTAGGAACGTTCGACATTTTACGTTGTGTTGTTTACGGTGAATAGATACGTTAGGTTAAATATTTGTATAGCGATAAAGAACTTATTCGTAGCCAATACCCTCTCAATAGCGAAGGTAGTCCAAAAATTACCGTTGTATCGCAGAACACGGGTGCATTTCCAATTGGCCATTAAAAAGGGTTTACTCCTGCACAATCGATTGATTGAAGCATAGAAATTTCGAAATGGTCGCAAGTTAGTTCGACAGAAGTTGCATGTGGGTTTTGTTTCTCTGGGCCACGTAAAACATGGACTTTTGTGTGATCCAAATTATTGCTCTACACAATGATAATTCAAGCCATCATACATCACACTGTGGGAAATTTGCCCTGTTTTTATACCCTCAGCCTTATGGCTAGGCTAATGAGGGTAAATAAACTGTGATATTTGAAAATGAGCCTCACCGAAATATTGGTTTTAGACCACATGTTTCTTTGGACCAAATCCGCTGCAGAAAATTTGGTGTCGATTTACAAATGTCCGCCCGTCTGTCTGGCCGGCTGGTGCGCTCTCAACGGGAATAATCGATTTCATCCAAACTTTGCACATCTTATTATTTCTTCTAAATTAGTTTTATAATATCATACGAAAGGACTATCCAAACCAAACTTTATACAACAAATTATATTAACCAAACCTAGATCAAGTGTGAAGATGGAACGCATTGATCCACTCCTTCTGGTACCTCTCCCACAAAGGGTAAACATTTTCAAAATTTATAAATACAATATCAGCGAATGGAATGTCCGAATTCAACCAAAAATTTGCACAGCCTATTATCTTTACTAAACCTAGATCAGGTTTGATGATAGGACCCCTTCCTTCAGGTACCTCCCCCAAAAAAGAAATCAACTATTTTTATATGAACTATAGGACTTTATTTAACATGCTTTGGAGTGTCCGATTTGGGCAAATATGCTCCGTTTCATAATGTATCTCTCATATAAGTCCTGCTCTCTCTTGCAAAAAACTCTAGTAGTCGATTTTCACAATCCTCCATAGATACCAATTTTTTATCATTAAAGAAAGTTTGCAATGCAAGAAAAAGATGATAATCGCTTGGTGCCAAGTACGGACTGTTTGACGGATGCATTAAAACTTCCCAACCAAGCTCCCGAAGTTTCTGGCGAGTCACTCTTAGATGTGCGTGTCCTGGTAGAATTCGACACCTCTCCTGTTGGCCCATTTTGGTCAATTGTAAATTGTTTAAAACAGTTTTATGGTAGATTTTTAGCTCATGGGCGATGTTACAACTGCTAACATGTTGGTCAACTTTGATCATTTCTCCGATTTTATCGACATTTTTCGACGACCTGCCTACCTGTGCAAAGAAAGTTTACTCAAAAAAGTACCGAAGTACCACCGCGACCATTTCAGTAGCATTTCAATCATTCATCCAATATAGATTTCTTACATTGAAATTCCTCTAAGTACCCTTTTATTAAAAAAGTACTCTTTTAGTACCTTTTCACATTTATAATCTTCCAGACTAGAATAATGTGTGATGAGCTTTCTTTAAATTGTTTCAAATATAGAAATATAATTAATAGAATATATTTTCGTGAGATTTCATTTGGATGTTACACCAAAGACTTGATGTTCATCCGAATTAGAATACCGAATTGAGCCCTGAATGTATCCAAATATCCTCATCGAAAATTTTCAAATAGCTCCGAATTGAGGAAATGATGAAGTGTTCCAACTCTTATTAAAATCGGTTTATAATAAATTATTCGCCAATGTGGCATGTTCCTAGAGTTTTTGAATTCCAATATTATTTTATATTCTCATTTTTTCCAAAATGGTGTGCCCAATTCCGATCGAATGTTGATGGATTTCTTATTTGTTCAACAACATAATTAAAAAAATGCCATAATTAAGAAAAAAATCAGCCCGAATCTGTGCAAGTATTTCGATGTTTGTAAAGCAATGCCCTACATTATAATTCTAAACGTAAACGTTTGCTGCGGATACCACATTTGAATCCAACTTCAGCATACTTGACCGATTTTATGTTTCTTTGATTTTATGTTTTCTTCTTCTTTGTTATTGAACAATCATATACAGTTTTAAATATTCGATTGAGCTTGTAGTTCGTATCAACTTATTTAGCCCTTACATTGAAATAATTAGGAATATACATATGCGAATTTTTTAACACCAATTCAGAGATCGGTAATGTCGGTGTCTCAAATAAACGGTCCAATTTGGGTCTAGGAATTGCATTCATAATAATTTATTATTAACTGATTTAGGTAAGAGTTAGCATACTTCATCGTTTCCTCAATTCGGAACTATTTGGAAAAAAAACCAACAGAATTTTGTTTTGGTACAGCCTCTCCCGTTACTTGGTGTTTCTAATAAACGGTTGCAAAATATAGAAACACCAAGTAACGGGAGAGGCGGAGAACGATACCAAAACAAAATACAGCAGAACGATGACTGGTAGATGTGGTGTTTTTTTTTCCAAATAGTTCCGATTTGAGGAAACGATGAAGTATGCTAACTCTTACCTAAATCAGTTAATAATAAATTATTATGAATGCGATTCCTAGACCCAAATTGGATTTGAATACCATATTTCAATCCAACTTCAGCATACTTGACCGTGTCATCATACTGAAGGATATACTCCGTGGTTATCCAATTCACCTCATTTCTATGTGCCAAATTTTATGTGACATACTTAGGTCTGTCTACATATTTGTGAATGTCGAAAATTGTATTATTTTATTCATTCATTGTTTTTCCATTTACCAAAAGAACACATGCCTTTTATTTTATTCCGCACAACAACAAATTGTTGTTGCTACTTATTTTGTCTATGCTAAATAAGTCAGCCAAAATTGTTTATTATTTTTTCTGTTTTGTAAACTCTTTGGACATATCCTTTGTGTGAGTGGTTATTTAAGAATGCACTGGGGCCAGAGAGACGTGCAATAGTTTTGCTTTGTGGGGAGGGGTTTTCAGCTTTTGCATTTTAACAAAGCTATTTCTTTATTATTGTTAAAGTGCCGTTAACAAACATTCTGTTGCATATGTTTTGGCGTTGCATCCTTTTGTTTGGTGGTTGTTTTGTCCATAATAGCAAACTACATACATACATATATATTCACATTGTGTTGCCGTTACAAAGGAATTTTTGTGAAATCTGTTGCAGAGAGAGAGAGACAGATTATTAACGTCCCCATCCCCCACCTCGCCAATCCTTGTTCTATTTCCCCATTCTTTACTCGGCACTTTTCGACATTGCATTCTTTACGTAGCTGGGCAAACATTTTTCAGTTCAAAGAATTTTGTTTTTTTTCACATTTTCCCGATGAATCTCTTCCATAAAGCTGCAGTAGTTTACAATGTGGGTAAGCGGGTGAGTGTGTGTTGCCAAGTGCGTTTACTTGTAGCAAATATAAACTGTTTTGCATGACTGTTACCATCGTTGTTTGTGCATCCGTTTAACAAGAAAATTGTTGCATAGTTTTTTGCTGTTGTTGTATTTGTTGTTCTATATACACATATATATTTATCTTAACATCTTTGGGTATTACAAAAGGTTATGTTAGCTTTGTTGTTGTTATATTATTTTTTGCTGTTATTCCGGCCTGCTATTGAAGGCTAAAAGGAAATACGCTGGCATGCGTTTGTGACAGTGCTCCACTTAAAAGGGAATATTTTTGTTTGCAATTTTTTGCGATATTTGAGAGCTACAAATTCTGAATGTATTTCCTGTTTTACTAAGATTTCAGTGTTGCGGATATTTATTCATGGGATGAACTACTTAATTTTGAATGGGTTACAATTTTTTAAGATGTTGTTTCTTCTCAAAACTTTAATTTTTTTACATTAAATATTTAAAAAATATTTTTAAATATTATGTTGGGTAAAATAAATACATTATTTTTATATGAACTATAGAACGGCTTCAGACCTGGCAAATCCACCATTGACCAGCTTTTCCTATTCGTTCAGAGGTGTATAAAGTCATGTCTGCGTTTGGCATTCTTGCAAAATTAATTCGGCTATGTAGGATAACATTAAATGGCACAAGATCGGCAAATTAAGTCGGAAAAGACCTCTCAGAACCCTTTAATACCAAACGAAGATTCAGACAAGGTGACAGTTTGTCGTGTGACCTTTTTAGCATCCTGCTGGAAAATGTCATACGAGAGGAAAAGGTGAACAGAAATTACACTCTGTACACCAAACAACAAATGTTACTCGCCTACGCCTACGCCGATGACATTGACATAATGGGTCGAACATTGAGACTCCTTCTCAATGGAACAAATTGAGAAGGAGTCTGCCAAAGTGTGTCTGACAGTCAACTGCGAGAAGACCAAGCAGATGGTATCAACGCGCAAGACGTCCAGTAGACTCGGACCAACTAGAGGAAGGAAGGAGTCTGTCAAAATGGGTCTGACAGTCAACTGCGAGAATACCAAGCAGATGGCATTAACGCGCAAGACGTCCAGTAGACTCGGACCAACTAGAGGAAGGAAGGAGTCTGTCAAAATGGGTCTGATAGTCAACTGCGAGAAGACCAAGCAGATGGCATCAACGCACAAGACGTCCAGTAGACTCGGACCAACTGGAGGAAGAAAGGAGGAAGAAGGAGTCTGTCAAAGTGGGTCTGACAGTCAACTGCGAGAAGACCAAGCAGATGACATCAACGCGCAAGACGTCCAGTAGACTCTGACCAACTGTGGAACTTGAGAACTACAGCTTCGAGGTAGTCAAAGATTTTATATACCTTGGTACCGCCATAAACAAAACAAATGACATCAGTTTTGAAATTCGGAGAAGGATAGTGTTGGCCAACAGATGCTACTATGGTCTAACTAAGCAGTTTAGAAACAAGGCCACCTCCCGCCAGACAAAACTCACACTCTACAAGACCCTGATACTTCCCGTGCTGTTATATGGATCTGAAGCATGGGTACGTACGCAAGCAGATGAGACAGCTATTGGAGTGTTTGAAAGACAAATTCTCCGAAAGATCTATGGACCGATCTGCGTTGAGGTTACTATCGCCGTCGAATGAACTGAAAGTTGCACCAGCTATTCTCGTACATCGACATTGTTAGACGTATTGAGCTGCAGCGACTGCGTTGGCTAGGTCATGTTGTGAGAATGGATGAGGATGCCCCAGCCCAAAACGTATATAAAAGCGAACCAGCTGACGGTTCACGCAGAAGGGGAAAGTCACGACTAAGATGCAAAGGTCGAGGGGAAGACAACATTGCCGAATAAGGTCTTTCAAATTGGAGGAGTATAGGACTTTGGTTAACATTCCGAAGTCCGATTTGGGCCAAACATACACCGTTTTCTTCCCATTTTAAAGGAGATCCTTCCTATATACCTTTTTTTTATCATTACAAAATTTTGCAATGTAAAAAAAAAACTATCATAATCGCTTGGTTCCAAGTCCGGACTATATGCCAGATGCATTAAAGCTTCCCAACCAAGCTCCTACTTAGATACCTATTTTATCATTAAAGAAATTTTGCAATGCAAGAAAAATATGATAACCGCTTGGTTCCAAGTCTGGACCATATTGAGGATGCATTAAAACTTCCCAACCAAGCTCCTGAAGTTTCTGGCGAGGCACTGTAGACGTGTGTGGCATAGCGTTGTGCTCGTGGAACACGCCACCTCCCCTGTTGGCCGATTCGGGCCGTTTCTGGTCAATTGCTATCTTCAAACGGTCCAGTTGTTGACAGTAGAAATCAGAATTTAGCGTTTAGCCATAGGGAAGCAACTCATAATAAATAATCCCGGTTTGTGGTACTTCACCGCTCTTTGACCATGATCGTTTTCGCAAAGGGTTATCGTATGTGATCCATTTCGCATCTCCAGCCACCGTCCGTTTAAGAAATGGGTCTATCTCATTCCGTTTGGCCTAGGCTTCGCAGATGGAAATTCGATCCATCCTATTTTGGCACCCAAAAATCGAGCTTCTTTTTGAATCCAGCTTTGTGTAAATGGTTTAAGCAGTTTTATGGTCGATTTTTTCCTCCTGGGCTATGTTTCGACTGCTAACATGCCGTTCAACTTCGATCATTTCTCCGATTTTCTTGACATTTTCAACGACCGGCCTAATGAATTTCCTTTTCCCCAACCTAGTATTAAACAAATTGTGTTCATGCAAAGGTGCCACGTTATTTTCGGTATATTGAAGGCTTTACAAATCTGCATATTCCCATCGAAGTGGCAGAAACTTATGAAGCTTATGGTTTTTCTCTCAAATTTATATCATCTTTCATCATTATATCGACTACCCAACATTATTGTCGATCTACGTCGCTTGAGCGGAACAGTTGCTATATGGCTTACTTCGAGGTGATCATGCAATATTGAATGTATGCCGGTGAAAAAAGCATTGTTGGCCAGTAAGGCCCTATCAAAACTTCTGTCATCTCTAAAAATCGAGCCTATCATTATATTATGTTGCAGTTAAAATATTTGTTTATGGTTGAATTTACTATAATGAACCTATCTTTCACCATATTCATTTGTCTATTCGATTTACCTTATTACCTATTGCAAGTAATTCAAAGAACCTCCCCAAAATTGGAATATCCACATGAGTGATTTGAGTCTGTTGGAGACATGTACAAAATATACCTAACATATATAATAAATTTTGTGAACTATAACAACAACATATCATTATTTATGAATGCTTGTTGGGAAAAATTACAAGATTTTGATTTATACACATAGGCAAACATACACACACACAATAGTATCGCCTGCGGCTCATTCGTATTATTTTGATGATGCAGAAATCTGAAAGATCATGTTCTTTCGTTGTCGTTCTTTGACATTTCATTTTGTGAGAACAAAGTTCAGGGATTAACTATTATGTCAATCTATTAAATACAACATGTCAGTTGAGTTTCCATGTCAAAGTTTGATTCATTTAACTTAACTATGTGGAGATTATATTACGTTTGGTACATGCTGGGGACTTTGCAGGGGAATACGCAAGAACTTGATATTAATAGCAAAGATAAGTGAAATAGAAAGAGTTCCTGCAATAAACCAGGAAGTATTGTTATTTAAGAAATATTTGCAATAATTCAGATTTGTGAAAAATATAGATACATGTAAATTTCGCCGAGATGATTTAATTTAATTATAATATATTACTACCTCATAGATCAAAACATTGACTTATTATGAATATAGCCTTCCGTATCATTCTTAATATGCGCACACCCAGAACATGGATCGAGTTCCTCAGTTCTCGATTTTAATTTTTCAAGATTTTCAATGGGCTGGTAAATCCATACCAATGCTTGTTGAGATTTGTAACTTTGCACATATATATTTGAAGATTTAAAAGAGAAGAAAAATAATTAACAAAAAAAAATTTTGTAACTGTTTTGTTGTTGTTTTTTGTAATTAAAGAAAATTCCTTATTTTTGATGGCGGGTACATGTCTGGCTCTCGTATGAACTAGGATTATTGACTTCGCTCTAAAATTAACAAAATGGTGGACTTTAGAGAAAAACGCGTTTAAAGTTTGAGAAGCCCTTCAGCCGTCACTTGATGCTGACACAATAAATCGGATATATCTTCAAGAGTTCTTGAGATTTTCACTTGAAATTTTGTAGGGACATTCTTTAATCAGTGTAGGTTCGAATTATATCAACAACAATTTTGACCCCGAGAATGGGGGGGGGGTCCCCTTAAAGAAAACCTTAAAAAAGTTATTTAAAAAATGAAAAACACATTTTAAAAAACCACGCCTCATATAGCAATTGAAAAAAGTATTTTAAAAACATGACTCATATAGCCATTGAAAAAAAAATATTTTCAAAAACCCACGCCTTATATTACACATGAAAAAATGTAGAAAATCCACGCCTCATACAGCCCGCTCGCTCTCTCTCCGTTTGATAAAAACAAATGTATTCCTCCCAATTAAAAACACCACAACCACTCATTGTACGGCACTGTTTAGTTTTGATATATTTCTTAGGCTCACCCCTCACGTAGTGGTTGTTAGTTTTGCAACCGTTATACTACGGTTTATTTTACTACCGTTGTCTATCCACACACTCAATTGTCTGGTTAGATTTGCTTTTCATTGTTTCTTTGTTTTAGACACTGTTACTGACCTCTGAATTGGTATTACAAAATTCGTATATGTATTTTCCAAATTAATTCGATATAAATGTGAAATCCAATATATCAAACAAATGTTGATATGATAATCGTATATACACATATATAATAATAAAGTTGTTTTTTCGCTATCTTTGACTAGAAACCCGCATTTAAAGTTTTATAATTCGCATTCATAAAATGCAAAAATCTCGACATTGGCAACAGATTCTGAACACTACATGAACAGTGTATATGAATTATTTCTTAGTGTATATGTAGTGTAAGTAGAACATGGCAAATTCAAAATTTTCATTGCAAAGCTTGACGTACGACCACGTGTTGTGTTGCTTAAAATTAAAAAAAAAATTTAACTTTCGGAGTGGTTTTATTATTTATGGGTCATTCCGTACAGTCTTGACTTGGCAGCAAATGACTTCGTTTTATTACCGTTTGCAGTACAGTCCTGGCGCCCAATGAGTTAAGTAATGTAGGCTCGGCTTGAATAAAAGTAGCGGGCCTTTACTATATTTATCACAATCCGTACCCAATATGTATTGAGACGACTGCACAATTCTATACTTAGTTTAGTATAAACTATTCTGGTGTGTCGCTCTTCAGATGCGATAGTTGGTGAAACAACTTAACTGCATCAGTATGAATACGATTTACACCTGATCGACAAGCTGCTTTTGGATCTAGAGGCTCTAGAGAATGCTGATCCTTTCTGACACGCTTGGTTGGGGAATTCTGTACACAATGTTATGAATGGAATAACCTCTCTGAACCACCCAAATAGGAAGGGAGTGGTACTGACGTGAGAAAGGATATCGGTCTAAATAAGTATATTTTCAACTGGTGGCATGAGGAGGCACACGGTTCTCTCCCGAGAGAATTGGAGCAATTCTATTCACAATGTGATGGTTAGGATGGTTCTCCCTGAAGAAATCAATCAGGTAGTATAAGGAAAATATATTGCTATACCAATGAGAGTGATGGATTTTCGTCTCCCCATGTATACGGTCAAAGACATAGAAACCGTAAAGACTCGACAAAATGCATTTTGACAAAATAGTTTATAAAAAAATATCCAGGGGGAATCAGGTATAACAGAGGCATGTTATCAATAAAAACACCAATACGCGATCTGCACTCAAAATATATCTTTTTTTTTATTTAATAAGCTTGCTATATACACGCAGAAAAATATATGTTAGAAGTATATTTGCATCCAAACATATTTATGTTTGGGACTGGTTGCAAACAAATATATGTTTGGATTCAAACATATGTTGTTTGGATCCCAACATATATTTGTTTGCAACATTTGTAACATATCTTTATTTTATATGTTTGGGTACTAACATATTTTTTATGTTAGAACATATTTTTTTTAGTTAGAGAGAATTTTTTTCGAAGAGCGTAACAACAGTGCTCTCTCTCCCTCTCTCTGTGTATGGTGCATTATGAGATGCAGAAGGGGCGAGGGGAGGGTAGTTGTACTTTGGTGGTCTGTATGCGGGCAAACGCTTGTGTTTAGTTCTATGTTGTTGCTGCTGCGAGGGGACGCGGTCGAAGAAACGCATGTGTTCTGTGCTTTGTTGTTTTGACGATTTGTTTCACAAGCAGGCCCGTTTTTGCATGACGGTACCTGCGAGTCAAGTTTTTTTTGGTTCTTTTTGTTTGTTTTATTCTTCAGCTTCTATAGCACATTACACGATTTCGGTTGACATAAATCTCTCATCTTTCATTCAGTTCGTCACTGTCGGAGGTCGCACAAGTACTTTTATGCGTAGAGAAAAATAAGTGTTAAATAAAGTGTAAGGAACAAAAAAAAGGAATTAAATATGAAAAAAGGATAACATAAATTATGTATAATATAAATAATAAAAAATTGGTAAGTGTGGGCGTATGATATGTAAGCGTACGAAGAAGCATATGTGCTCTATGTTTTGTTGTTGTTGCACCGGTTTTTTTCCATCGCCATGCAAAAAAGCCTGCTTGTTAAAAATGGTCGCAACAACAACAACTAGAATACATTGCCTGCCCTCTAATAAGTGGGTGCGTGAGGGGACGCGGCCGAAGAAACGCATGTGTTATGTGCTTTGTTTCCATCGTCATGCAAAAAAGGGCATGCTTGTTGTGAAACAAATCGTCACAACAACAAACACAGAACACATGCGTTTCTTCGGCCGCGTCCCCTCTCGCACACACTTGCCTATGAGTATTTATTTACATCCAATGCAAACATAAATATGTTTGGATGCAAACATAAATATGTTTGCTGCAAAATATGTTTGGGACATATGTTAGAGAGGCGTTTTTTTCCTCCGTGTAGCGCTTAGAATGTTTATTATTGTTCGCTCTGTTGTTATGATATCGTAACAACAGAGGAAAAACATCTGTTGGAACTTATTTACGTATCAATTGTCCTATCTTTATACTTTTATGTCTTTGATACGGTTAATTGATGTGGTGGAGGCACCCGGTTGCAGTTCTCAGGGAGGCGTTCTGACAGGTCCGAATGCATCTATGAATATTTATATACCATTGCACGTAGATGATCGACCAGTGTCATGAGAAACCACAAAGGTCGGCAGTTAACAGAGCGGCTTCCTGACAGGTCTGAATACTTCTATATGTATGTGTCGTTTTCTAGATTATAATGTAATAGGGCGAATGAATATAAACATTAGCACGTTTCATATACTAATAGTACGTATTTTTAAAAATCCTTTTATGCATTCATCCTATACTTTCATTGTCCACTGTCATTCCAAAATTCAAAGATCTAGGTTAGCGTTTTTAAAACATACTTTAATCTTGGAACCATTGAAGTGCCAAGTTACAAAAAGCCTTATCACACACCTTGTCCTCGAATTATCCTTTCAGACCCAAAGACATTAATAATTTGTCTGATGTATTTGTAGAAAAATTGACAAAGGAGCCACATGTTATATTCGTTCTCAGTTTATTTTCTTAATAATAAAAAGCTTCTCTTAAAATATGTCAAAATCTCCACACCCACGTATTTATGTTAATATCTCTATAAAACTTTAAAAACATACGGTTGTATTATATTTGTTCTTAACATGACAAAATTTGAGGCGGTTAATATAATTATTTATAATTTTAAAGGTAAGAGCTTTTTTACAGCAAAAAAAGACAACATTCCTAATATCGTAATTCTATAACGGATATAGCATACGCTTTTAAGGTCCTATAAAAATTAACATATATCGAAATTAGGACGTTGAACTTAAACTTCTGTGAACTGTTGTGAAAATTTTATATTAAAAGCTTTGTGGAAGAAGCTTTTCCAAATATGAAATAACCCTATAACTTTTTATGATATAAACACCATAGACTGCATAATGTAATTGATCTAACAGGAAAAGCTTTCGGGTCTTCCTACATTACATAAATGTTGTATAGACATTATAACTATGCTACAAATATATTGGTGCTATAAGAGCTTTCTCTTTCAAAATAACTCACAATAGAAAGTATTGCAGCCACGAACCACTATATGAAATTATTGTATACAAACTAGACTTGTAGCAAAGACAACCACTAAACAGGGTGGAAATTTATGGGCGACAAATAAAATTCCCATTATTATGACCACACAATCAGAATATAAAAGGTGATGTGTAGAATATTTGAATGGAAGTGCATACCTTTAGGATGTTGGTGTTGTTAAAAGCCATGGACTACTATTAGGATAATAACGTCACATTCAAGCTTTATAGGTTTGAAATATATATTTTTCCTTACCACTAAATACAAATACTTAAGACAACTAATTCATTAAAACCTCTGACCTCAATTAAAGACAAGTTTTGAGAAAAGAAAGAAAAGCAAACTAACAACAAAAAAATCAATAAAACTGCAAAACATTATTAATTAAGAAACAAATATCAAGGTGAGAGAATATCGCAACGGAACATAGCAGTGGAAGGAAAAGGAAAAAACAAACACTTCAAAATGGCAATAAGAATTAATCAATAACACGTTAACACGTGCTAGAGTGCTGAAATGGAAAGTACTTTAATTTGCGGTTTTATTTTCTCAAGGATTGAACCAACGTCAGACCACAAACGCAGGTGTGGGGGTGGGTTTCGTTAGTTCGTTCGTACTTTTTTCCTAGACAAAGAGTACGAATAATATTGTTAAAGCAAATAAAACTCATTAAGAAAAATGTCAAATGTTAAGAAAGACAAAAAAAAACAGAAATACTAAAATCACTAATGATTATAGGTGTTAATCAACGGCATTAGTGAGTGAGAAAATAATGAAGTGTGATATATAGCCTAAGAACGTGGAAATACAAATTAACATTTGTTTTAATAAAAAAAAATGTCATCAATGAAAATGAAAGAAAGGAAACTAAAGCATTATTAGTAGAGCAGAAACTTAATTTGTGAAGCAGGGTAATTGCAAGTAAGTGGCACAAAACTTTCTTTCACCGAAATCTGGTGACCAACATTTTATCCCTGAACAGGACAATAAGACAATAAAATACTCATATAAATATAGAATACATAAAAAGAGAGAGAGGAACATAAATTATGCTACTAAAAGGACCATGTGCATAGTTTACGATTGCCACAAATACATTTACATATGTATGAGCGCCATAATAACGCATAATTATTGCAAAACGATCCGCAACTCTACTCCATACCACTCCTCTCCAGGCCAATACCCAACATTTACACATTTAAGTGGAACAAAGTTCTAATCCGGAGAAATAATGACCAAGATTGTTTCCTTTAGCATTCCGTTTTTGGTCCATTGTTCTTTGGTTTTATTCTTTTGTCATTGTTTCGGGCCATAAATAAACAAAAAATTGTATTTTGTATATTCTGTTTTCTCTCTGTATAGGTCACACGCTCATATTCTGACATACCAAATGGTTTTTCTATCACTTAAATGCCTTTGTTGTAGTATTTTTTTTTTTTGTTCGAAGGTAATAAATTATGTCATTGCCTTTATATGTGTGGAAAAATGTGGATGGAGGCGTTGGTAGTCAGTCAAATAAAGAAGGAATTTAATAATAAAATTTTGGTATTCCACCCAATGATACCTCCTCTTATTTCCATATAAAGCAAACCTAAATGAACGACAGATGGTGCCCTATATTTGGAAAATATTTTGTTATTTGTTTCCTGTTGAAAATAACAACAATAAAACACTAGTGCCTAAAAATAGGCAATACATTTAAATAAAACTATCAACTAAACATATGGTAGTTATTCAGTCTCCTAAAACTGTGCATCTGTCCTTATATGTCACATCCTTGATGTATGTTTTAATTATTACAAAATTTAATTTTCTATTTTTAGATTGTAATAATCCGGTATTTCGGTAGGTGGCATTTCTGCAGAATGATGCAAGATTCAAAAATCCATTAAAATTTACTGGGAAAATGGGTAAAATCATGGATTCACAGTTGACAAAACTGACGTATTTTTTTTCGTCTTTAGGTACCATGCCAGATCGCTTAACACGTTTTTTTTTTAATTTGAGCTATTGTAACTACTTAGAGATGAGAAAAAATTTCAAGAACAACTGATAAAATTGCTGTTGTATACCAAGGTATTGAAGAAATCTAAAATTTCTCCATAATTTGTTGTTTACGGTTTTTTGTCTGAGTATTCTACTCCGTACTTTCCATAAAGTTTTGGGTCTAAAGGCTTTGTTTATTTGGTCCTTGAAATGAATACAAATGGCCCATAATGTAATAGTAAAATTATATTTGCTGATGAAGCCCATTTCAAACGCCGTAGCTAAGCAAAATTGTGGCATCTAGCTCGCGGAAATCCCAAGTGTTATGACCGTTCTGTGCAGTTTACGATCCAGTGAAGATATTTGACCTTACTTTTTCCAAAACAGGGTGGATGCAAAAGTTAAGGTAAACAGAGATAATTTATGTTTCTTTATGGTCCAAGTTCGATGATATTAATTTGGATAAGATTTACGTTCACATAGACAGCGTTATATTCCGTGCAAGCAACGAAATCATTGTTGTGGTGGAAGAAAGTCATCTTTCGCAGCGGTTATCGCAATTAGACACACATATCTTTTCAACTTATTTATTTAATACCACGTGAAGTATTAGGACTACTCAAACAACACAGAGTGGCTTCAAGGACTTAAAAATGGAATTAATTAACCTTCCAACTAAAAGTCCGACTCGGAAAACGAAGGTAATATCCGCATAACCATCGTAAAAGGATAGTTAAGATGTGGAGGAACTAATTAGGTACCATGAAGAGCTCGCGACAAAAATGAAAAATCTATTTGAGGCGTAAATGCGGGAACTGGTCAGGATAAACGGAAAAAATGATGATCCCACATAAAACCTAATAACCTAAGGATAACCCTAACATTCCTCGATTTTCTGGAAAGCGGCGAAGATGATTTCGTGCACGGAAGAGCAGATCGCAAAGATGAAAAATGCCTTCCTGATACCAAGAGAAAGCTGAGTCAACCCAGAGCCAAAAGAATCTACAACGAGAATTCGTGAACTGAGGGCATCCAGTGATAGGCCGAAGGATTGAAAAGGCAGATAAGATGTTGTAAGAAGTGAGCAAGGACAATACTAAACTCACAACAAAGAAACAATTATATGGGGTACGAAGGCGGAAACCGACCATGTGGATCCGATGCAATAACAACGAACAGCAGATGGAAACCCCTAGGAAAAAATTGACCTTTTGAAAAAAATGATCTTTCAAAGTCGTTAGGGCTCCGGAAAAGGAGAAGAACACCAAATCTGCGAAGAATAAAAAGAGATATCCGTCGTCTGAAACTAAAAGAATGCTGAATGAACCGAACCGACACAATAAGAACGAACAGCAGAAGGAAACCTCTTGGAAACATCTCGACCTTCCATCATCAAAAAAATTGATCTTTCAAAGTCGTTAGGGCTCCTGAATAGGAGAAGAGCCAAACCAAATCTGCGAAGAATAAAAATAGATATCCGTCGTCTGAAACTAAAAGAATGCTGAATGAACCGAACCGACACAATAAGAACGAACGGCAGAAGGAAACCCTTTGGAAAAACCTTGAACTTCCATCATCAATGTCATCAGGGCTCCGGAAAAGGAGAAGAACATCAAATCTGCTAACAATAAAAAAGAGCTATCCATCGTCTGAAACGAAAAGAAAGCTGAGTCAACCGAAAGTCAAAGGAGCGCAGTCTCTAAGTCTTCCGTAAAGCATCGGAATCCCAAAAGGTACAACCAGATTTCACAAAAGATCAAAATGGCATCAAACAATGGAAATCAATATCCGAGTCGGAAAACGAATGTATAAAACCAACATAATTGTCTTAGAATGTCAGAGGAGACTGAGCAAGAAGATGGAAACTGGTCAAGATGAAAAATAATAACGTACAAAAGACGGACAACCTAATCGTGAACTTCCTTCCACTTTTCAATAAGCGTTTTCAATAAAGTCATCAGAAAAGCATATGGACCTCAAACCATAAACAGATATTCCCATATACAAAGCGCAAGGAGAGTCAATCCGATCATGAACACGGGCGCGATCTCATAATATGGTATTACGTCTGGGAATTCCAAACGGAAACTCACGAAACAAAAAGAAGCAGCAATCCATGGTAAAGATCTGTCATCTTATGCAAGGGTAGCCAGCAAGCGAGTGCAAATATAGTGGTCTATTGAATGCGGTCTACAACAAGATTTTGGATCACTGCTTGATAGGAGGGGACCCTATCGATCTGTCTAGTGGAGCTATCATAGTGGGCATCATTGTTTCCACACTCAAGACAATCCAACTCAATATGTTGTCGATTATAGAGGCAATTGCCTTTGTCAGAGTTGCTCAAAGTTTTTGATATACATAACAAGACACTAATAGTGATGAAGTGAAGAGAGATATTCCACATAGAAGAGAAAGAAGCAGGAAATTTCATTGTGGTTGAAAAATCTTCAATAAAAAGCCTATATCAAATGCGGATTTTTTTTTAAATTGGGAAGGAGTATTTGGTCTACATCTATGATAGTGATGAAGAGGAAATTTTTTCAATGTGACGAGAACGAAGAAGGAACTCTTCTTGAAAAGGTTTGGATAAGTCTTCAATGAAAAGTCTGTACACAATGCTGTATCCTTTAAAACTTTTGGGGCAAGGATTCGTGATGATGACGGAGGGGGGAAGTCTTCCTCAGGAGGAGAACTAAAAATGGTGTCCCCCTTCGGTAGGATTGGACAAGTCTGCAATGACCTACCCACCAATACCCAGCAACGAAAGAAAAGGAATCGAAGAGTAGATAACCAACAGCGTCTTATTGGAAACATAAACAGTCGAACACGGTTATAACGAACTCAATGGGACCGGAAAATTCAGATCGTTATAAACATAGTGGGAACATATCTAGTGGCCAGTGGGTCATATATAAATGTACAAAATAATGAAATAAATATCCTGTGTTTACTTTTTCACCTGCCAAGAACTTTACACCAATCAGCTGTGGTGCTGTGTTTGATAAACCTTGAGACTGGTTGAGAAGACTGGTGAAGACTTTTGTGCAATATAAGACTTCCCTTAGTTAAACAATCCACGTTATAAATGTAGAGATTGTTATGAAAACTAGATACCAAAGAAAACAGTTCGTTATAAACATTTCGGACTGTATTTTTATTCTTAGGTTACAATGCATACAAATAGGATAACACATTTTTAGAATTCTTTATTATTATTTTTTTTATGAATTTAAAGAATAAACTTGTGCATCCGCCTGGAAATGTCATCTTCTTAATGTATGCTGTAATTACTCGAAATTTGATGACATATTTTTCAGAAAAAAAAAATATTCGTAGAACTGAATACATATATTCTTTAAAAATAGATGTGTCCATTACGCAAATATTTTATTTCTATGAATTATAATAAAAAGTATGCAATCTATCTACATATCACATCCTTACTGTATGCTTTAATTATTGCAAAATGTAATTTTCTATTTTTAGATTCAAATATGTACAAATACAACAATTTATTTTTAGAACTAAAATTCATTAAATTCCTTTTTGCAAATTATTAATTTAACCATGAAGCTAATATTTTATTTCTATGGAAATTAATTTTAAGTTTAACCACTAAACTGCAACTGCCATTCGTACGAGTTCACATTATTTTGCTGTTGTTGTTATTGGATTTTGAAAAAGGAAATCACAATTATTTCGATTATTCTTTAAAATAATATGTTGTTGTTTTTGTGCATGTCGAATGTTTTCAAAGGTATTTGAAAAATGTAACATTTTGTATAGAAACCACAAAGTGCCCCAAGAAAACGTAGTGAAGCCAATCAAATTCAAATGTAAAACATAAAAATTGAAAAAAATTAAGACAAAAGAAGGCGGAGAAAATTAAGTCAATAGCAATTAATTTAAACGAAGGTGGAGAAATATTAGTCCATAGCAATTAGCTTAAATGAAGGTGGAGAAATATTAGCCCATAGAAGTTAATTTAAATGAAGGTATAAAATTAAATATATTCATAGAACAATCCAGGCCTTGCTTAAGCCCTTAAAAATTTCCTTAAATAAACCACGCCTTGTTTAGGTCCTTAAAAATATCATTTTACATAAACCACGCCTTCTGCAAATACTCCACGCCTTGTTTAGGTCCTTAAAAATATCCTTTAAAATAATCCACGCCTTGTTTAGGTCCTTAAAATATTCTTTTAAAAAAACCACGCCTTGTTGTGGTCCTTAAAAATATTCTTTAAATAATTCACGCCTTGTTTAGGTCCTTAAAAATATCCTTTTAAATAAACCACGTCTTGTTTAGGTCCTTAAAAATATTTTTTTAAATAATCCACGGCTGGTTTCGGTCCTTAAAATATTCCTTAAAATAATCCACGCCTTGTTTTTTCATATATTTTATGTCACTGTCCCTCTATATAACTTCGAATGATACTTTACTGTATAAAAGTACATTGCACATTTTCAACCCCAGCCCCAGCCCCTGTTGTCCATCATTTTGTTTACCTAACCCCAATCTGCCACTCTTACCCAACTAAGATGAGAATATTTTTTTGTGCTTTTTCAAATTAAACGCTACTTCTCAACTCATCAAGAAACCACCATAAACTATTTTTCGTAATAATAATACTTAATAAAATCAATTAAAATAGTTATTTTTAGTGTTGTTGTTGTTTTAGCCAGTCGTAAACCACTTGAGTTGCATTCGCCAAAAATGCGTCGTTTGCAATGCGGAGAGTGCTGCCATTGCCATAGTTGTGAAGCCATTGCATACTTTTGGGCTATGTAGTCGAAAGTCGAAAAGTTGTGTAACTCCTTTCAACACCCAACTTTCCTTCTCCTCCTCCAGGATGACTTCAACAAACCACTCTTGACAAAAATTGCAACTTATTGCAAGATGAATTGTCTGTCTGTCTGGCATGAAATGAAAAGACTAACTCATTTTCTTGTGGCCATGTACGTACGACCACGGCCCAAGAAACCTAAGGGACCTACCCAAAAAAACCATCTTTTACATGGTAAAGTTTTGAAGATGTTTTTTTTTCAGTTTTAAGTTTTTTTATTTTGTTTTTCGTTCTCTCTCAGTGTTTTGTGTATTCATCTGTCTGTTTCCCGTTTTTTTTTTCTTACTTATCCAGTTGAGTTGTTTTTTTTTTAACCAATTTCGATGTTTTGAGGTTTGCTTTTGGGCGGTTTCTTAATTTCTTTTCTTGCAAAGCATACTTTTAGTGGCTTATCAGAACCTAAATAAAAAACCCTGGGAAAATAATCTTCTCTCTCTCTCTCTCTTTTCCCTGTGTGTAAATCATCATCATCGTTTGTCGCCATCCTGCACTAGTTGTCATTTCGCCAGCCCAAAAACAAAACAAAAAAAGTTTGTAATTAACAAAAGGATGTTGAGGTAAAAGACTAAGGATATAAAGATGCTTAAACTTAAAGTGATTATAACTGCGGGCAAATAAAGCGCAAAATTTTTGCCAGCATTTCAACAAAAAAGCACACAGCGAAGTTAAAAAACCCGTCACCTTAAAAAAGGACATTAAGTTGTAGCAAGTCAGTCAAAAGCCTGATGATAATATCAAATGAAGATGATGATGATGATTACACTGAGTGCTGGTATGATGGACAGACAACACCCATCTCCTCGCCACCACAGCTGCTGCTGGTTGACTGTACTTTTAATCCGCTGCCCTAGCAGAAAGTTGTTTAAGTTGAAATCTCCTCTAATGAAAAACCTTTGAGGCTATTTGAGTGATGTACGACGGTGTAGTACGGGTTGTCTAAGGTGCGGTAACCAACCAAGTCTATCTTTGATGGATACCAGAAAGCTCATCCATCTCTCGTTTCTCTCTGTATGCACAACGACCATCTTCTTCTAATGTTTCTCTAATTTAGTCTCCCACACAAACACAGCCCTGGGCAGGAAGCAGTACCGACAACATCACCATTATCATCATCGGCAGTAGTTAGGGTACTTTTTACAACAGCAACAACACTTTTTAACTTATTTTCTTTTGTATCCTTTAGTAAATAAAAGTTTGCTTAGTTTAATGTTGATGTTGTTGTTGCACTTGGTTTTGTTGTTATTGAGCTTGCTTCTAAACAGCTTTAGGCTAATTTGCGTTAGTTTTTAGGATAAAATTGGAAAAATTTCATAGACATGGAGAAAGTTAAAACTTTAAAACATATATTTAAACAGGGACACAAAATAAAAAAGCAACGAAAGGACCTAAACAAGGCGTGGTTTATTTTAAGAAGATTTTTAAGGACCTAATCAAGGCGTGGTTTATATTAAGATGATTTTTAAGGACCTAAGCAAGGCGTGGTTTATTTTAAGAAGATTTTTAATGACCTAAACAAGGCTAAATTATTTCAAGAATATTTTTAAGGACCTAAACAAGGCCTGGATTATTTCAAGAATATTTTTAAGGACCTAAACAAGGCGTGAATTATTTCAAGAGTATTTTTAAGGACCTAAACAAGGAGTGGATTATTTCAAGAATATTTTAAGGACCCAAACAAGGCGTGGATTATTTCAGGAATATTTTTAAGGACCTAAACAAGGCGTGGATTATTTTAAGAATATCTTTAAGGACCTACAAGAGGCGTGGTTTGGTTTAAGAATATTTTTATGGACCTACAATATGCGTGGTTTGTTTTAAGAATATTTTTGAGGACCTAAGCAAGGCGTGGTTTGCTTTAAGAATATTTTTGAGGACCTAAGCAAGGCGTGGTTTGTTTTAAGAATATTTTTGAGGACTTATTAAAGGCAGGGATTATTTTAAGAATATTTTTAAGGATATAATAGAGGCCTGGTTTATTTTAAGAATATTTTTAAGAGCCTATTGGAGGCGTGGTTTATTTTCAAGAATATTTTAAGAGCCTATTGGAGGCGTGGTTTATTTTCAAGAATATTTTTAAGAGCCTATTGGAGGCGTGGTTTATTTTCAAGAATATTTTTAAGAGCCTATTGGAGGCGTGGTTTATTTTCAAGAATATTTTTAAGAGCCTATTGGAGGCGTGGTTTATTTTCAAGAATGTTTTTAAGAGCCTATTGGAGGCGTGGTTTATTTTCAAGAATATTTTTAAGAGCCTATTGGAGGCGTGGTTTATTTTCAAGAATATTTTTAAGAGCCTATTGGAGGCGTGGTTTATTTTCAAGAATATTTTTAAGAGCCTATTGGAGGCGTGGTTTATTTTCAAGAATATTTTTAAGAGCCTATTGGAGGCGTGGTTTATTTTCAAGAATATTTTTAAGAACCGTGGTTTATTTTCAAGACTATTTTTAAGAGCCTATTGGGGGCTTGGTTTATTTTAAGAAGATTTTTAAGAACCTATTTCTCCTTATTCTTATGGAGAAGGAAATCATATGTTTCCTTTTATCTAAAATAAATCTAAAAATAGTCCTGGTATCCAATCACGTTTCATGATACGCTTTACAGATTGTATAAATAACAACATCATTCAATTGAATTATTTTCAAACTGTATTTGGCAAAGGATTTATGAAAACAACAAAAATTTCACCTTTGCCACAAACAAGAAAAAAGGACTTTGCCAAATTTTCCTTCCAAAAGGATATACTGCAAAGCATGATATTTGAAGGGTTCCATTGTGAACTTATTTTTATGACCACATTATTTGATATTCTAGACACAAAGTGCAATCAAACAACAACATCAATCAATATTTTTTTGCCCCGTACACAAACATCAAGCGAATTCCTAAAAGTAGGCTATAAAAAATGTAACGACAATAAACCCATAAAATACACATTATACGTGGGTTTGTTTTTTCGAGTGGCAAGTAAACATGGCTCATACTAAAACATTTCGGAATTGCTTAAAATTCCAAAAACAAAAGAGAATTAAAAGAAAACGAAGGTATATCCTTGATAAAGCCAGAAGAAAATTGGGCTATAAAAATCGATGAGAAAGGTTGTTGCTGTCCAAATGTGTACTTGACTTGTAACATTAAAATTTACTTACTTTAACCACCACCACATCACATTTACACACACATAGCCAAGAAAAAGGAAATTTCTTTTAGAAATCGTTAAAAGAAATTTTGTTCTTGTTGTTGCTGCTGTGTAGGGGAAAGCTTTTACAATAATATTTTATGACCAAGTACTTTGAAGATTTGGTAGCAGCAGCTAGAAACCCGAGACCTTTAGCCTTTGTTTGACACCTGACTGTATGGTTGAGGTATATTCATTCATCTTGTTGTTGTTCTTGTCGTCGTCGTTGTTGAATGACATAATGTTGTTGTAAAACATGTAATAACATTGTTGATATAAGACATCTTAAGATGTTGGACACTTACCTGCAATAAAAAATAAAAAAGCGAAGAAAAAAAATATGGTTAATATTTGTTTATTTCATAGAAATTGATTTTATATTCAAAACACACACAAATCTCAAAGAAAAAAATATGGTATACGTGATTTTGAAAAGGACACGAAAAAAGTGGTAAATAATAAATAAATATTTGATGATATGATTTCAAAGAAATTATAATGGGATACCATGTTGTTACTGGTACAGGATATACTATTTCTGATGATTAATTTTTTTAATAGATCTCTCACCTTCAAGGAATCAGTTTGAATAGTCCTATTTTGAATGATTGATTAGATTTTTATTTAATATAATTTTTATAATCTCAAACATTTTCAAATCTCCCTCTGAAGCCCTAAATAATAGCATATCCCTTAATTCAGTACAAACTACATTCCAATTCACAATATATCATAAAACAAATATTCGCCAAATTTTTGCATTTATAATTATAATCTCGAAATCGAAAATTAAAATAAAAACAAACAATACACTGCACGAGCGTGCATAATTATATATTGCCTACCAAAAAATTAACATTTCAATTTTGCCATCAAATATTTATAATTTTTGGATATTTCAAATCAAATATATAATTTACAGTTTCCCACCAAAAACGGATACAAATTCGCATGAATATGAATCACGTTTTGTGTAGTAGGAATGGGAAGGAGGAATGAATGGGTCAACCTAAAAATATACCACATTGAAATGTGACAGGACAATATAGCCAAATTACAGTAGAAAAAAGTGGGCAATAATGATGTGTTGTTATGTCGTTAGCACACACACACATCCACATTCACACACCCGCCCGATGGGTATCCTCTGACCATAGAGCATTTAGGTTTTGGTTTTATAGCTACCGGAAATCGACACAACCGACCCCAAAACTCAATTAAGCATAAATGTGTTGATAACAATTGCCGCATCCAATGTTTCCGGTTAAAAATTTTTGTATAAATGGTTCATTGACATGTGTGAAATTTATTTGTATTCACATACCGATTGCGATGGTATATGATAAATCTACATAATAAATGCAATGCAGGCATGAATTTATTTAAAGAATATGTTTAGTAACTAACTAGAGGCGTGGATTATTTTAAGAATATTTTTAAGGACCTACTAGAGGCGTGGATTACTATAAGAATATTTTTAGGGGCCTACTAGAGGCGTGGATTACAATAAGAATATTTTTAAGGACCTACTAGAGGCGTGGACCTACTAGAGGCGTGGATTATTATAAGAATATTTTTAGGGGCCTACTAGAGGCGTGGATTACAATAAGAATATTTTTAAGGACCTACTAGAGGCGTGGACCTACTAGAGGCGTGGATTATTATAAGAATATTTTTAGGGGCCTACTAGAGGCGTGGACGTACTAGAGGCGTGGATTATTATAAGAATATTTTTAAGGTCCTCCTAGAGGCGTGGATTACTATAAGAATATTTTTAGGGGCCTACTAGAGGCGTGGATTACAATAAGAATATTTTTAAGGACCTACTAGAGGCGTGGACCTACTAGAGGCGTGGATTATTATAAGAATATTTTTAAGGACCTACTAGAGGCGTGGACGTACTAGAGGCGTGGATTATTATAAGAATATTTTTAAGGACCTCCTAGAGGCGTGGATTACTATAAGAATATTTTTAGGGACCTACTATAGGCGTGGATTACTACAAGAATATTTTAGGGACCTACTGGAGGCGTGGATTACTATAAGAATATTTTTAGGGACCTACTAGAAGCGTGGATTACTATAAGAATATTTTTAAGCACCTACTAGAGGCGTGGATTACTATAAGAATATTTTTAAGCACCTACTAGAGGCGTGGATTACTATAAGAATATTTTTAAGCACCTACTAGAGGCGTGGATTACTATAAGAATATTTTTAAGCACCTACTAGAGGCGTGGATTACTATAAGAATATTTTTAGGGGCCTACTGGGGGCGTGGATTACTATAAGAATATTTTTAGGGGCCTACTGGGGGCGTGGATTACTATAAGAATATTTTTAAGCACCTACTAGAGGCTTGGATTCCTATAAGAATATTTTTAAGCACCTACTAGAGGCGTGGATTACTATAAGAATATTTTTAGGGGCCTACTGGGGGCGTGGATTACTATAAGAATATTTTTAAGGACCTTCTAGAGGCGTGGATTACTATAAGAATATTTTCAAGTACCTACTAGAGGCGTAGATTACTATAAGAATATTTTTAAGGACCTATTAGAGGCGTGGATTATTTTAAGAATATTTTTAAGGACCTATTAGAGGCGTGGATTATTTTAAGAATATTTTTAAGGACCTATTAGAGGCGTGGATTATTTTAAGAATATTTTTAAGGACCTATTAGAGGCGTGGATTATTTTAAGAATATTTTTAAGGACCTATTAGAGGCGTGGATTATTTTAAGAATATTTTTAAGGACCTATTAGAGGCGTGGATTATTTTAAGAATATTTTTAAGGACCTATTAGAGGCGTGGATTATTTGAAGAATATTTTTAAGGACCTATTAGAGGCGTGGATTTTTTAAGAATATTTTTAAGGACCTATTAGAGGCATGGATTATTTTAAGAATATTTTTAAGGACCTATTAGAGGCATGGATTATTTTAAGAATATTTTTAAGGACCTATTAGAGGCTTATATTATCTTCAATTTTAAGGACCTATTAGAGGCGTGGATTATTTTTAAGGACCTATTAGAGGCGTGGATTATTTTTAAGGACCTATTAGAGGCGTGGATAATTTTAAAAAATATTTTTAAGGACCTATTAGAGGCGTGGACAATTTTAAAAAATATTTTACACGGACCAACACAGGGTTGGATTTTCTAAAGAAAAAAGTGCAAAGACCAATACAGGCGCAGATTTTTTAAAGAAAAAAATTTCAAGGACCTACACAGTCTTGTATTTGTTAAAAAATACTTTTCAAGAACCAACACATGGCGTGGATTTTTTAAGATTATTTTTTTAGAACTAACACAAGGCCTGATGTGATACACACAGCGTGTTGAGGATCTGGAAGGAGCATTTTGAAAAAGCTTCTGGTATCAAATAGTAGCAGTGAAGTGGATACCCCAGAACCAATAATAGATGATGGTATAGAGTGTATGCCACCTAGCCAAGATGAAGTCAGGATAGCAATCAATCGACTGAAGAATAATAAACCAGCTGATGCCGATAGGCTACAAGCCGAACTATTGAAGACTGGTGTTCAGATGCTGGTAAGGAGCATGCACAATTAGTACAATTTGGCTAGCAGAATGCATGTCCTATGATTGGAACCTCAGCATCCTCTGTCCCGTGCACAAAAAAGGAGACAAGACGATATGTGCCAACTATAGAGGAATTAGCCTTCTTTCCATCGCATATAAAGTGGTATCAAGCGTACTGTATGAACGATTGAACCCAATGGTCAATAACATTTTTGGACCATACCAATGCGCCTTCAGACCTGGCAAATTGAACAGATTTTCACTCTGCGCCACATTCTGGAAAAGACCCATGAAAAACACATCGACACATACCACCTATTTGTCGACTATAAAGCCGCATTCGACAGCCCTATCCGTTCAGAAGTGTATAAAGCCATGTCTGCATTTGGCATTCCTGCAAAATTAATTCGGTAATGCACGATAACTTTAACAGGCACAAGAGCAGCAATTAAAGTCAAAAAGAACCTCTCGGAACCCTTTAATACCGAACGAGGATTCAGACAAGGTGATAGTTTGTCGTGTGATTTTTTTAACATCCTGCTGGAAAATGTCATATGAGAGACAAAGGTGAACAGAAATGCAACTCTGTACACCAACCAACACATTTTACTCGCCTACGCCGATGGCATCGATATAATGGGTCGAACATTGCAAGCTGTAACAGCCACCTTTGAACAAATTGAGAAGGAGTCTGCCAAAGTGGGTCTGGCAGTAAACGGCGAGAAGATCAAGCTGATGGTATCAACGCGCAAGACGTCCAGTAGACTCGGGCCAACTGCGAAACTTGAGAACTACAGCTTCGAGTTGTTTTTTTAGTTAAAGATTTTATATACCTTGGTACCGCCATAAATAAAACGAATGGATAATATTGGCCAACAGATGCTACCATAGTTCAAGTAAACAGATTAGAAACAAGTCCACCTCCCGCCAGACCAAACTCACACTCCACAAGACGCTGATACTACCGGTGCTGTTATATGGATCTGAAACATGGGTACTTGCGCAAGCAGATGAGGCTGCTCTTGAGGTGTTTGAAAGAAAAATTCTCCGAAAGATCTACGGACCGATCTGCGTCGACGGTGAATGAACCACGAACTTTACAATTTATACGCGGACATCGACATAGTCAGTCGTATTGAGCTGCAGCGACTACGATGGCTAGTCCATGTTCTGCGAATGAATGAAAATGCCCCAGCACAAAAGGCATATAAAAGCGAGCCAAGCCAGCTAAGTAAGTAAGTAACACAAGGCCTGGAGTTTTTACAGATTATTTTTTTAGGACTAACACAAGGCCTGTATTTTTTACAGATTATTTTTTAGAAGCTTTTGACATTTTTTTTCGGAGATTTCTAGAGCGTGGATTTAAAAAATATCGGAGATTTCTAATGCGTGGATTTAAAAGCGTGGATTTTGTAAAAATATTTTTCTATAAGCTTGGGTGTCTTAAAAGCATTTTTCTATAGATGTCCCATTAAAGATCAAGATCGACACAAGACCTCCAATTGCTTATAGGGAAGGTTTTAAATACAAATGCCAGTCAATAGAGAACCCTGTGTATAACAAGAATTTATAATGGTCATCGTCTATAAAGGATCTTTAGTCAATAGAGAATTTTTAAAGACTAAAGCTGTCTTTAAAGGCCTTTTGAAGGTCGTTAGCTTACATAGGACGTTGTTGTCCCCTGTTTAAAGAGGACCTTTAAAAGTACCGCTGTTCTATAAAGATCTTTTTGATATCTTCGGCTCGTTTTCGTTTTGAAGAACATACGACCACATTCAATGAAGTATTTTGAGAATATCCTCTGTCTGTAGATGACATTTAGAATTAAGTCGTTTATAGAAAACTTTTAAAAGGTCTTCTGCCTATAAAGGAACTTTTGTAGATTTTTTGTTGCCTATAAAGCCTTTTTTTAAATGCTATACGTATAGAGGTAAGCTTGCAGACACTCCGTCTATTGAGGACATTTGTATAGTCATCTATCTACAGACGACCTTACCTTTTAGAGTGAACTGTCAACGTAGTGGTTTGAGAAGATACACTGTCGATAGAGGACCATTAGAAGATAGTTTATTTATAGAAGAAGTTTAAAACAGCATCTGTCAATAGAGGACCTTTTGTCAATAAACAATATGTGGAAAGTGCTCTGGCTATAAAAGGCCTTAAGAAGGATGTATGTCTATAGATGACCATATGAAGGTCCTTTATCCATTAGGGACATGTTAAAAGTCCTTTGAAGGAAATGCGATTATAGATGATTTTTTGAAGATCCTCTGTTAATAGATGCATTTTTTGAAAGTCCTCGGGCTATAGAAAACCTCTTTTAAAGTTCCATTTGAATGTGAATAGGAGGCCAACATTAAAAGGTCTGCTGTCATTTGATGACCTTTAAAGTTCATCTGTCAAAGTTTCTTCACACTTCATTACAAATAATTAATTATTTTACGCTTTACTTCCTCCCCTTCCTAGCAATTAAAAGAACTTTTAGTCAGCCATAACTATATGGCCGGATTGTGATTGAGATTTTAATTAATTCAAATCCCCGTGGAGATTATTTTTGGCAGCTGTTTACAAATCGCAAATACAATTGATTGGAATGAAATGGAGCGAAAAAAAAAACGCAAGGCATGAGTTTGCAAAGATAATCAAAGAGTAAATTAATAGCCAAAGCATAACAAAAATGGAAAGGAGACGATGAAGGAGATTTAATTAAAAAGTCTACTTTCCTGCCTCCCAAAAATAAATCAATGTCCTTTAATCCAGTTGAGGAGCTCATGAAGCTACGTGAAGTTCATTTGATATTTCTTGTTGATTATCTAATTTAATTGTTTGGACTTTAAGTAGTAGCTGTTTCTTCTTTCTCTGAGAATGTCCTTCTTCATGTGTAAGATGTCTCTGGCTTGCCATAATTCATTCGTTATTTCTCTGTGTCGCTTCGCTCGCTGTGGATAGACGATGAAGTACGTGCTATTTTTACGATGTTGTTATTATGGCCATAAGTTATGTTAATGTATTGTTGTGGCGCTTTGCTCTTCTTCATGGTTGTTACTCTTGTTGTTGTTGTTTGTATCTTCTGTTGGCGTTTCAATAAACTTTTCTTTTGCAGCGTAAAAGTTTGCCAGTTGTTGCCGCCACATTTTAATTGATTAAGCAGATGGTATTATAATGAAACTATTATATAATAAGGAGAAATATAGACCAAAAGCGTGCCATTGAAAAAGAAGCCAACATAGTCATAAACACCCTTTATGCGATCTCTTTTGGATGTTGTTGAAAAGTTTCTTCTTCTTTTTCGTTTTTGTTATGAGCCACTGTAATTAATTTAGCCAAGGGGCGGAAGGAAAGAATATAAAACAACAACAACTTGGTGGTAGTAGACCAGTGTATCCAATACAGAAAAACGGAAACTAAAGGAATGAGATTACCCTCAAGCTAACACCAACATTAATATAGGACACCAATCACCACCACCAGAACCGAGCAAAAGCATATTGGAAAATTGTTCGTAGTTGGCTGGTTTTTATTATTAGTAAAATCTAGTCATCTGTTACACCAACGAAGGCCAGAGTCTAGGTTAATGGGGAAAATTATAAATTAAAAAAAATTATATATATATATATTGATATTTTTCAGTGTAAGAGGAAAAGATGAAAGTGTACTAATTACAAAACCGCCGAACGAAAAATTGAACAAACTAATTACAATTTGTGGTGGGTATTGTTGTGTGAGAATGATGGCCTTCATGGGAAATGTAGAGATAGTTACTGACACAGAAAATATTATTCGAAAATTTTACAAAAGAAAAAAATAAAATTTGTGTGTAAAAGTCTGTTGTCGACATATAATTGGTATACGTTATAGGTGCGTAACGATAATCAAATCCTAATAATCAAGTCCTTATAAAACACACACAATTTTGTAATAAACAACATATTTCACAAAGTGTACATCATTTTCATTTTATTTGATTTCAGTCTGTAATTTAAAACCAGTGAGCGGAGCAGTATAGTCGGACGGGGCCGACCATGTAATGCCCTACACAACTTCAACGAAACTATTACTTTCTGTGGCTCTATATTCTAAGCTTGGGCAATATTTCGCCATATTTGCACCCTCTTGACCGACTAGAGGTCAACAAATATTACAAATATTCAGTACAGCCCTTCGAAAATTATAGGCGTTGTCGGTGACCATTACTTGAACCTCATGGAAAATTTCAAAGCGATCAGACCTATATTTCCGCTCTCTAGTGTTACGTATTCATATATTAGTAAATAATATATGAATACGTAAGCACCTGTAAATATTTATGTGTAAGTCCCGCATCCGAGTACATACGACAATATAATTGGTATAAATTTAAAGGTCAACCACTTCTCTTGAACATACTATCAACTTCTCGGGTCTAGGACCTTCAGGTTTAAATATATACCCCATAGAATACAAATTTTGTAATTTTTCACACAAAAGTCAGGGTCCATTTGACAGACATGCTTATTCTTTGGCCCGATCCCCTTATCCGTGCAAAAATTCGCGGTGTTTGGGTCATAATTGCGGCCTCTGGAGCGACCAGAAAATCCGACAAAAATAAAGTTTTTGGTCCATTTCACCCCCTAAATATTAACCGATATTTTCCAAAAACAATAGGGGTCTTCATTGGCCAGAACCCATCCTACATGCAACATTTCGTGAAGATTGGTCCACAACTGTGGCCTGTATCGTGTTTACAAATTATAATGGACAGACGGACTGACACACATGTCTAGATCGACTCAGCTAGTCGATATATGACGATCGGTATACTTAAAGGTGGGTCTAGGACCAATATTTCGCGGCGTTACAAACTTTTGGGGCTGCACAAAGCTATAATACCCTGGCAACATAGTTGTGTAGGGTATAATTATTACAGATTCCTGTCCTTCTGAACAATATTTCCTCATATTATGATGGTGCAAAAAAAAAAACTGCAGAGGTAAATTGTTAACATCTAACGGAAAAACTTGTTGATTCTAAAATTTATTTAGCCAATGTTCATTTTTTTATTCCATCAGATTGTGTTATGATATTTTTATTTGCAGAAAACTATCAACGATAGGGCAATGCCTTCACATAGCCCCCTTAAAAATGTACAGCCCTATTTCGGGTATTTTCAATGTTTTATACAAATTTTCCTACCGAAAATTTGTATAAATTTCAGTTTCTGTTTTTTTGGAAGCTAAAAACGTATTTGCAGAACTAAAAACGTATTTGCATAGTTCCCATATAACAATACAGTCCCACTTTTGACTATTTTATTATTTTAGACACATTCTGATATCCAAGGTAATTTGGAATTCCGGGTTCATAGAGGATGAAAGAGATTTTTGCAGCCAATTTTCTATATAAGTATATTTTGACATCGTCCGGTATAGCATTAGAGCAGTGTTGGGCAAAATTTAAATTGAGAGCAAGTGTTTGCGAGCGTAACTGAGAATTCACCATTAAAACCGACTAACGTAAAGAGAAAGAAAGAGAAAATATGTTTACCAATCGACCCTCTGTTACGGTAGCGTATATGGGTAAGCATGCCTGCATTAGAGGTACATTATTTCCTGTAATTGAGTTTAGCCGAATTCCCTCATCGAAGTGCTTGTAATTTGGCTCCGAATTCTTGGTGAATAAACAACTTCATCACAGACTATTTTCAATATAGATCCATGTTTTCAATTAAGCCCCACACATATATCATGCTTACTTTTCGATATGCTACTGAATCGATGTGTCTGCAATTAACTGAACAATTTACCAGTAAAAAGTTACCATAAAGGTAACGACAAATCTAAGAGATGTCTAATGCGCTCCACATGGTTGCGACTATACAAAATTCAGTCCGACGAAAATGTGTGAGAATTGATAGCTATTATGTTTCTAATATTAGGCTTAGTTATTAGACTTAAGAAAAAATTCTTCATAATTAAAATTAGTATTAAAATAACATACGTAAGGTAGTGCTTCAATATAAAACCAGTAAGGAAAGTAGTAAAGTCGGACGGGGCCGACTATATGATACCCTTCACCACTATGGGTATATTAAACAGGACTATTAACATGAAATCGGATGAAATAAAATATGTGATATTTATCTAAATATGAATCTACCTAGAACTATCCATAAAGTATTTAAATCGACTTCAAACAAATATAAATACGTCATCCGTTGGGCTATGTCTGTACTTCTAGAAAACGCATCTACGTAATTCTATGCTCAATTTTGTACGTTGTGCAAAAAAATCTGACTAACATCAGGAGTATGATGCCCAATTTACTTGAAATCGGGCGAAAATATATATGGAAGCTCTATCCAAATATTAAGCGATTTCAAACAAACTTGTCACAGGTTAGGTTATACTAATTTCCAGGGATGGTCCGTGTGACGAATTTTTAGATTTTCGACTGTCAAAAAGGTGTAAACGTCATATATTTCAATATTTCAATATGTCAAAAAGGTGTAAACGTCATATATTTCAATATTATCAGCATATACATTTATTTTCAAGAATATATATAATTTTTACATATATCTGACAATTCCCTAGTAGAACTAATAAACATTTCAAATTTTTTTTGAGAAGAACATTTTGAAATTTTATATTAATTTAAGTAAAGCATGCGTAATTTCAAATTGATTAATTGAAATAGCTATTTTGTCAAAAACCTAATGGATTTGGGTAGGTTTCCGACGTTTCTGACGTATGTATTATACGTCGGAAATGTATGTCATTTACGTCACTGTTTCTGACAGGCCATCTCTGCTAATTTCAGAACGTTTTGTTCCTATTGGTTCCTTGGTGCGTCTATTACTTAAAATCAATCTATAATAAAAGTGAGCTATATCTAAATCTGGACCGATTTTCACGAAACAAGGCAGACATCACTCTAGGCCCAAATTTCGTGCAAATCGGAAGATATATAGCGACTTTGGTGCACCATTTACATGAAATCAGACCAAACTATATGTGTGGGCTATATCTAAATCAGAACCAATTTTCTCGAAACTTGGCAGACATCAGTCTAAGCTTAATTCAGTACATTATGCCAAATTTCGTGCAAATCGAAAGATATATAGGGACTTTGGGGCACCATTTACATGAAATCGGACGGAACTATATATGGCAGCTATATATAAATCTGGACCGATTTTCTCGAAACTTGGCAGACATCATTCTAGACCTAAATGATTAGGCTGTACCAAATTTCGTGCAAATCGAAAGTTATATAGGGACCGTTTACATTAAATCGGTTAAATATATATATGAGAGCTATATCTAAATCTGAACCGATTTTTTCCCAATTTCAATAGGGTTCGTCCTTGGGCCGAATAAGTGACCTATGCCAAATTTCATCCAATTCGGATCATAAATGCGACCTGTACTTTGTTTACAATTTAACATGGACAGACAGACAGACGGACATGCATAAATCGACTTAGAAAGTGTTTCTATGCATATTCTCAATAGGAACCATGTGTCTATCTCGCTTCCTTTTGCTGTTACAAACATATGCACAAAGACATAATACCCTGTACCACAGTGTGGTGAAGGGTATAAATATGGGGTTTGTCAGTACCTCCTAAAAATTTGTAAATCTTATATGAAGAGCAAAAAATTCAAATCGATCATAATATTTTTACAAAAACTAGATTACTTGGGACTCATCGGTCCACTCCTTCAGTGCAAAATTTTCAAATGATTTCTCATCAAAAATTGAAAGATAACCCCATGACATACTAGTGGGGAAAAGATATTTTTTACAGAATTTCTAGAGACAAATCTAAATACAGATTGTACGGGTTTTCCCACATCTCTAAATATAGAATACCTCTTACAGGCCTTCAATAGGTAAAATATATATTCTAGACCTTTTATAGGTGGAGCGGCCGCATACTAACCTTCCATAAAAATAATACCTCCCAGAAACAACAGAATACCTCTAGTGGCTTCTTAAAAACCTAGAATTCGTTGTAAAAGCCTTCTATATGCATAGGTATTTTAACGGCAGAAGGCCTCTTGGAGTTTTTTTTATAGAATTAGAAGTCCTGCTTGTAGATACAGAAAACCTTGAGGAGGGTAAAAGCGATATTCTTAAGGATTCATTAACAAAGGAGACCTCATAGTCATCCTTCAAAGACCCTTGTGTTTTTTCTGAAGGAATTTTATAAACAGAATAACTCTTGCGAAAAATCTATACGAGGGCTTAGTACAAATTATTTGCTGAAGCAATTTTCCACCCCATTTGATTATTCGTTTTCATGATTTTTTTCCAAAGATATTGACAGTTGCCACGTGACCGATTTTGCCGAGAAAACAGTCTTCCAAATGCTTCGAAGTGCTTCTTTAGTGAAACAGCATAAGACCCGCTAGTGGTCTTGTAGATACAAAAGAGGGGTGGTTTTCTTATTAGCGCAGAAAATCTCCATGAGGTTTCCTAGACAGATGAGAGGAGTAATTTTCCAGAGACGAAAGAACCAGAAGGAATTTTCTGAACAGAATAACACATACGAAAAGTATAAACAAGTGCTATGTTCAAATTTCTTTAAAGAGCTTATTATTTTTCAAAAGTCGACCGTCTGGTGGGCACGATAACACTCCAAGGGAGTAACCAATTTCATCCCAACTTCACATATCGTAATATTTCTCCCAGGCTTTATTCAAGTTTAAAGATGAAGAATATCGGCCACTATTTCTGAAACCTGTCCTTTAAAATGTTCAAAAATTTGCTGATAATTACTTTTATAGTATCATACGGACCAAATGGCGGACCTTTGAAAAAATATTTTTGGGAAAATCGCCTATTTTTTACCACAAATTTAAAAAATAAGGAAGATCTTAACTGATTGGATTTATCCTGGTTCATAGATAGCTATACACTCACAGAGAAACGTACCAAAATTTGGAATCGATCGGATTATTAGTTTTTGAGTTATCGTGCCCGCCATTCGCAAAACGGTTTTTGAAGAAAAATTCGTTTGAAAAGCCATCTGGCAGGGACCGTAACGGTTATAACTTATATCAAATCAGGTAAAAAATAACTGTTATTATGTGACCTAAATAAAAAAAAATCCACTTTAATTAATTATTTTTTAACGGAAAAAATAAACGTTGATTTTTAACAGTTAAAAATGATTTTTATTTTTTCCGTCAAAAATAAAAGTCTTTTTGGGACTTTTTTTTCCGTCAAAAATAACAGTCTTTTTGGGACTTTTATTTTTTCCGTAAAAAATAAAAGTCTTTTTGGGACTTTTATTTTTTCCGTCAAAAATAAAAGTCTTTTTGTGACTTTTATTTTTTCCGTCAGAAAATAAAAGTCTTTTTACGTAAATAAACATATAGAGTTTGGTACCAGTTATATAACCTTTGACCTAATAGTCAGGGGAATGATTCTTTAATTTATATTCATGATTTGGTACACTAGACTATTTTTTAAAAATTTATAACAAATATTTTTTACCTTTGATCTTGATTACTTATGTGTACACTTATTGTAATAAGGACAGAGATTTATAAATTGTAATTTTATAACTGATTACAAGTTGTATAAACTTCTTTACATAAAAAGAGTTTTATTTCCTGACGGAAAAAATAAAAATCCCAAAAGGACTTTTATTTTCTGACGGAAAAAATAAAAATCCCAAAAAGACTTTTATTTTTGACGGAAAAAATAAAAGTCCCAAAAAGACTGTTATTTTTGACGGAAAAAATAAAAGTCCCAAAAAGACTTTTATTTTTGACGGAAAAAATAAAAATCGCAAAAAGACTTTTATTTTTGACGGAAAAAATAAAAATCATTTTTAACAGTTAAAAATCAACGTTTATTTTTTCCGTTAAAAAATAATCCTTAACATGGGAACTGAGAGTGTTTTCTCAAGATCACTCAATATCCTCAATGGGCTCCTCAGTACGAATCTATTGGTATATGAGACTATTAGTGTCCCATGTCTCTAACATGAAGATTTTTTTGTTCGCATTTTAAAAAATAAATGTTATTTTCGGTCCCTGCCATCTGGCCATCACTTCATACTAGCACAATAAATCGGCTATATCTCCAAGAGTTGTTGAGATTTTCACTTGAAATATCATAGGGACATTCCTGAATTAGTGTAGATTCGTATTAAATCAAAATACAAAATTAAATTGTTTGAAACCGAGACCGGGGGTCGTCTTAAACCACACTTTGCACAGCTTAATGTATTTATATAGCCTAGAACAATTCCGAAGATTGGACCCATTGGTCCCAAACAATTAAAAATCAAAATTCGGGTATGCATTTTCCAAATTATTTCTACATAAATGGTAAATAAAATATTTGAATCAAGCGTTGATACGAACAACAAGCCCAACCGAATGGTTAAACTTGTACACACACTCCAAAGTTGTTTTTTTTCTCTCTGAACAGGAACCTTTATTTAAAGTTTTATGAATTGTATTCATAAAATGCAGAAATCCCAACATTAACAAAGCTTTCTGAACAATATTCATACCAATTATTTTTTCTGTGAACCAGTAATTAGGAGACCCATACACATCTTTATACCACTTCATATAGCTCCCGTATAAATGTTCAGCCCCCTTTTCAGTATTTTGAATATATTATAGACATTTTTCTACTGAAGTGACTGTGATTTCACATTCTGGGGTTTTGGAAGCTAAAAACGTATTTGCAGAACATATTCTCACACCCTTGATTGCTCGTTGTTCGGGTGCTTGGTCCGACGGGCTGGACATCCGTTGTTTGGTGTGTGTGTGTTGTGCGGAATGCCCGTGAGGGTATTCTGGTGTTCCGGTGGTGCCTTTAGGTTTACTAGTCCCGGATTGTGGATCGAAACTAGTAGGGTCACCATTCCCGAACTTTGTAGGCTTGTGGAATGATCATTGGGTGTGGATGGAGACGGTGTGGGAATTAGCATCGAGAGGTGTTAGTTTTTGCATCTGTTTTCATCCTCTCTTTATGGTCATTCCATTGTGGAGAGCCTGCAGTTACTAGTTCAAATGGTAGTAGCTTCGGCTACGAAAACGTGCAGAGTTTAGTCTGTGAGGGACCATTCCCGGACTAGCAGGCTTGTGGAATAATTGTTGGGAGGGGTGAGGGGGTGGCTACCAATATCGTGTGATGTTGGTGGCCACTTTTGCATTGTATCCCCTTTCAGCAATTGTTTTATTGTAGAAAGCCTGCATGTTAGTCCTAATGGTAGTAGCTTTGGCTATGAAGCTGGGCAGAGGCTATAGTCTGTGAGTGACCAGTCTCGAACTGTTTGGGGTTCTACTGGTAATAGCTTTGGCTATGAACCTGACCGAAGGTTTCGGTAGCACGGGTGTCAGGGCCCCTAGGTTTGCGGATCTAGCCTGGCAGTTGGTGTTGGCCCTTCGGGGAGCATCGTGCTGGATGTGATTTATACCCAAATCGCGGGTAGAGCTGTGGCTCGGTGTGGAGTTGCATTACAACCGGGTGCCTGACCCATAGAAAGGCAGGAGTTTTAGATGGGCTCCGTTCCTCATCCAAGGAGGTGATCGCGTCCAAATACGTGTGATCGATTGGTACCTGCATTTCGGTGTGGGGGCGTTGGTTGACGCTTTGTATTAACTGGTGTTCACAGCACAGTGGGGTAAGACCGCAAGGTAGGTACCCACGTACTCTAAGCATCTCTGTCCAAATCTCACAATTGATTCAGCTGGTGTCTGAAAAGGTTAAAATGATATTACACAAATATTTTTTCAACAAAATATTGTTATTTTTGTTGAAGAGATAACGTCTTCGACTTGGAGCTATGCTTAACGATATTACGATGTGCAAAATTTGTATAGTGTGTACAAGCCAGCGACATTTCAACGAATTTTGTACAAAGATACCTGAAATGGCAATGCTTTAGGTCTTCTAACTCCACCGACGATGGCTACGACTTACCTGACATATTTGTCGGAATTACGTTTGTGGGGAGATTTTTTCCCTACTCTTTGGATTCTACTAAACGGACGGACATAACAACGCATAGTTGTAAAAGCAAATATGCTTTCGTAGAGGGAGATTTAGATTGCCCCTCACCCCTCTAAAAACCAATGCTGATGGAAGGCGAATGCGTAAAGATTTAAATGCTATGGGGATTTTTAAAAGCCATTTACATTTGTCCAGAACTACAATATATTTTTCTTCATTAAACCTGCTACAAGATGTCGTTGCAATAATGGAACACAAAATTTCAACCGAAATGTCCTCAGAGCAATCAAAATAATCCAACTGCAGGAAATATGCATAATTCTTGTGACAAGGTGAAATAAGAAGGGCAAATAAGGATATCTTTTAATTAAGCTTAAAAATTATTACGATGTGCAAAATTTGGATAGAATCGATTACTTTTTCGAGAGTTATCGTGAGTACAAGCTAGCGATATTTCAACGGATTTTGTGATGAGACACCTTTTCTTTCTATCATTAGCCTCAAGGTTGAGGATTTAAAATTTGAAAAAATTTATTGTTTTATCCCATTAAAGTTTAATTTCACAACAATAAATAAACTTTCATAAAATATTAAATCTTAAAAAAACTTTACTTCAAAATGCTTTCCAACGAATGAAGAGCAATGTTTATTCACATGGCGATGTATATTTTTTGCAAACGCACACATATATACACATACAAACATAACAGCAAAATGATGTAAATAAAACTGCTATTGAAAGACTAATATATAACTTTCCATTTGCTTCATTCGAAACTCTACAGCTTAAGCTAAAGCTGCTACGCCATCCCGGCCTTTGATTTCATTAATATACTTCTAAAAAAAAGAGTATAAAAAGTCAACAGCACATTCACTCAAATAAACACATATATATATATATATATATAAACATGCACATGTGCATGAATGTATATGTATGTGGATATAAATGTTTGTAATTCATATAAAACTTTTGCTAATTAGAAATTATAGCAAAGTGAATAAAGCTAGAAAAAATCAACAACAACCACATCAACTGAATGGCATTCTGGCAATGCCAGAACTTCCGGGATGTAGTAGATGCACAAAAAACGGATAAGGGAGTTGTGTTAAACAACAACTTTGGTAATATGTGGGAGTGTATGTGTTTGAGGGAGGGGAAAATCCAACAACTAAAATCTGGAGGGTATCCTAACTTTAGCATAACAAAATCAAAAAATAAAGAACAAAAAACAATATGAAAGGTTATGTGGCAGAAGAGTTAAAGGTAAACGAAAATTTATATAAAAGAAATGTATTTCAAAATTAAAAATAATGGCAAAGGTTAATTTGAGGGAGTTCATGAACAGAGTTCAAGTGAGAGGGTCAACAAAGGAAAAAAGAGTTAATTGGGAAGTTATGATAAATACTAAAAGAAACTTTAAAGGCCAATTAAAAAACAAAAATTTAAGGTAAAAAACTAAAAGGAGAACTTTAGTAACCTCTTTTGCCTTCTGGGTCCACATGATAATTTTCCCAACAAAACACATCTGTTTTGTATCACATTCATCACGCACACACCGACAAGCATGTTTTACAAAAAGCCTACTTTTAGGGATTACCAAATTTACAAATGAAAAATATTGCCTACTGTTAGGCAGCTTAGAGTGGCAAAAACCAAAACAAAAAGCCCCAGCGTACAGCCATAGACATTGGCCTTACCACACAGTTTCACTGTCTTTGTATTGTCCTGCGGCGTTAGATAACAATGGCACCCAACCAAATGGTCACTCTGTTAGTTAAAATGAGCTTCGCAAAAAAAGAAAGGCTCAAATAGACCACCATGAACATGAGTTCAGCTCATCACGTGACATGCCATACATCATTGTCCACATCGACCGCTCACGTTCGCATTCACATTCAGAGCCACAAAACCATAAACATTCACACAAATGAGCAAAAAGAAATGGCAATGCTGTCAGTCTTCTAACTCCACCGACGACGACTTACCACCTGGCATATTTGTCGGAATTACGTTTGTGGGGAGATATTTTTCCTGGGTCCTACCGTACGGACAGACATAACAACGCATAGTTGTAAAAACAAATATCCTTTTTGTAGGGCTCATGTGGTTAGCTGCTGTTGATGTATGTGTGCGTATTTCTGTTTTCTTTTTTTTCAGGATTCCGACTTGGACATTGTTAACGAAAACCTTTGACTTTGTCATAGGAATAACGGGGGAGATTTAGATTGCCACCACCCCTCTAAAAACCAATGCGAATGGAAGACGAATGCGTAGAGAGAGTTAAAAGCTATGGAGGTTTTTAAAAGCCATTTACATTTGTCCAGAACTGCAATATATTTTTCTTCATTAAACCTGTCAAAAGATGTCGTTGCAATAATGGAACACAAATTTACAACCGAAATGTCCTCAAAAGAACAAAAAAAAATCCAACTGCAGGAAATCTGCATAATTCTTGTGGCAAGGTGAAATAACAAAGGGTAAATAAGGATCCCTGCCACTCAGTTCAAATGGTCGGATTGTTTTTATAGAAAACATCATATGAACTCAAATCGGATTTTGTTGTAAATGAGGACACATTTTTTACATTGTTAAGTTAGACCCGTCGGAACTTTGGGACCGACGTTCTATGGTTACTATGTCGCTGTCCGACGAACTAAAATCGGATTTTGTTATATATGAGGACTAATTATTTTGAAAACATCATTAAGTTCGACCGGTTCGAAACCTGTGTAGTGCCTTCCAAAATCCAAAAAATCGGTCGTGACCTCTATATGGTTACTAAATGTCTGTGAATTTTTATCTGGTAGGTTACTCAAGTTCTTAGAATATTACACTCACTCAGGTTGCAAAACTGGACAAGGTACTTCAATCAATAGAAAATTAAGCGGGCTCTGTGAAAACATGGAACATTGAATACCAAATTACCGTCATTTCGTTGGAGACATAAAGCTAAAACGTAACAGATTCGAAAATGAGTCAGGACAGTCTCCATAAAAATATGGTCCCAATTGATCATTTTGTACATGTATGTCATCCTCCAACAAATCAAAATGTAATCTAGCATCGGTAAAAATTATCTAAACTTCAAAAACTATGCAAATGCCAGTGGGCCTTTATATGAGGGGCTATGTCAAAATATGGATCTTTATATGAGGACTATGTCTCTGTAAATTGTTTGCTAGTAGGCGCTTAGAATATTACATGCACTCAAGTTGGACAACTTGACATTTGTATGTAGGCTTTGTAAAAACAGGAACCTGGAATACAAAATTACTGTTCCTTTAGTGGGAATATGAGTCTAAGACCTTAAAAAATCGAAAAAGAAGCGAGACATTAGATATGGTTTAAATAAAACGAAGGTCCTATTTTGATAATTTTTTACATAGATTTGTCATTCATCATGGAGAATACAAAATTTCCCATTGCAGCCACTTCAATGAGAAAATTCGAATACGACATTGAGAACACCGGAAATGGATGTGGAATATGTAGCAAACTGTTTATGTTACATATTCCACATCCATATTACGCAGGACCCTTTTATGAAGACTCTGCGGGTCATTTATACGGGGGTTAAGTAAAAATATGGTCCTATTTTGATCATTTTCTAGATAGACGTATGTCATCCGCCCAGAACCCAAAATGTCCCATTACAGCCACTTCGATGAGAAAATGTTGCTAAAAATTTTAAAACTCCTGAAATGGCTATTGACCCTTATATGGGAAATATGTCAAAATATGGACAAAATATGGAAAACATGGACATATCCCAAAAATCTTTAACAAAGGTGTTCCCACCATCCACGAATTCGAAATGTCAAACTAAAGCCCCTTCGATGGGGAAAATGCGTACGCGAAAAACCGTATGGGAGCTATTCAAAAAAATGGATCAATATATGTATTTCGTGTACCCCATGGTGTATGATATATAAATCCTAATGGATAAACAAAAATACCCACTAAGATCTAATCTTATCTCGGTAATTGAGATCCCAAAAATTTAGCAGATGCCTAAGAAAATAAAATTGAACTTAAGTATTTTTTCCGCAAGTCTTCATGATTTAAAAACTTAACCCTCAAAAAAAAAAAACAGTAAGGAAAGTAGTAAAGTCGGACGGGGCCGACTATTTGATACCCTTCACAGACATGACTCCAGACCCAATTCAGAACGATGTGCCAAATTTCGTGCAAATCGAAAGATATATAGTCTTGGGTGCACCATTTAGATTAAATCGGATGAAAATATATATGGGAGCTATACCTAAATCTGAACTGATTTTGACGAAACTCAGCAGACATTATTCTACACTCAATTCAGTACGATATGCCAAATTTCGTGCAAATTGAAAGATATATAGGGACTTTAGTGCACCATTTACCTTAAACCGGACGAAAATATATATGAGAGCTATATCTAAGCTATACCAAATTACGTGCAAATCGAAAGATATTTAGGGACTTTGTTGCACCATTTACCTTAAATCGGACGAAAATATATATGAGAGCTATATCTAAATCTGAACCGATTTTCAGGAAACTTAGCACACATTATTCTAGGCCTATTTCAGTAAGCTATACCAAATTACGTGCAAATCGAAAGATTTTTAGGGACTTTGGTACACCATTTACCTTAAATCGGACGAAAATATATATGAGAGATATATCTAAATCTGAACCGATATTCACGAAACTTAGCACACATCATTCTAGGCTCAATTCAGTACACCGTGCCAAATTTCGTGTAAATTGAGAGATATTTGGGGACGTTGGAACACCATTTACCTTAAATCGGACGAAAATATATATGGGAGCTATATCTAAATCTGAACCGATTTTCACGAAAATCAGCACACATCATTCTAGACCTAATTCATTAAGCTGTGCCAAATTTCGTGCAAATCGAGAGATATATAGGGACTTTGGTGCACCATTTACATTAAATCGGACGAATATATATATATGGGAGCTATATCTAAATCTCAGGGTTGAACCATGGAAGCATTTTAGAGACAATCCATACCTCAGTGCTGGTCCTTAAAAAGAAAAACAAATTTTTATAAGAAGAAATTCCTTAAAGAATATTTTTTTCAAAAATACAAATAAAAAAACACACCCAAGTCCATAAAAAATATTCTTTACAAAATACAGACCTCTTTTTTCCTTCAAACAATTTAGAATAAAGTCCTTGAAAAAATAGTCATTAATAATCAACGTCTGTTGAAGACGTTGAAAAAATATAAAATATATATGCACAACTCACTACTACACCTTAAAACATATTTTTTTTAAATCCAAAGCCTGGCGCTGGTCCTTAAAACATATATTTTTTTAAATCAGCAGCTTAGTGCTTTTTTCTTAAGGAAATAATAAAAATAATCCGATACCCGATGCAGCCCTTTAAAAAATATTTTTAAAAAATCCACACCTCATTTCTGGTCTCCAATTCATTATAAGCCTTAACTACTTACAAAGGACCTTGTGTATATATTTGCGTAGAAGATAGAAAAACACATGACACACAGGTGTTTTCCTATCTGGCATGTCATAACAACAGTCACCCACACTCGGTGTTGTTCTTTGTTGCCTCTGAAAACCACAAAAAATAACAAATCAAAGGACACTGAATAAATGTAAACCAAAATTACACTCCGTACACACCCATACACCTACAAAAAAAAAAAAACTACACAAAGATAAGGCAGACATACACAATGTTTGACCAATGGATCCAACAACAACAGCAACGACACGTCACTACATCATACGTACCACATACGACACGTGCTCCTCGGAGAATATTTGGAATAGAGAGTTTAGAGAATGTTTGTTAAAGGGATTCACCTAGATGGACGCAAGCAGGATTATTAGATTGTTATGTAAAAATGCACAGGTCAAACAAAAAAGGACGTTTGTGAAAACATGTAAGTGTAAACTTTTGTGGTAGTGTGAGGAATATGTGTGTGCAAGTAGCCACAAACTATACACATGTGCATCGTGTGATGCTGCTGTTGCGGGTGGACGAATGTCTGTCACCGGCTGAAGCACCAACAAAATAACTTTTGCTCTTATAGAAGTTTATGTTTTATTGTAACATTTTTGGTCCTTGTTAATTCACTCTGTACATAACAAGAACAACAGTAGCAAAAACACATTTTGATTATAGTCCTTATGACCACATTGAATTCAAGTGCCTAGACCATACTTGTTTGCGGTTTATATCGGCCATGACATGCAGATGTTATGTCTGGCTGGAGCTCTTGAACTAGGAATAGGTGTATGAGGATTATGTATTAAACCAAAAAAATTTGAAAATTAAACAATGTCCTTTTGCCGGAGGTCTTACCTGAGGTATGTTTCTCTACAGGAAAAAATACCTCATTTACAATTCGCAGGACCTCAATTCACACTGAGGGCAATATTTTCCATAGAAACAAATTCCCACGACCTCAGCTCACACTTACTTAATTACTTAGCTGACTTGTTACAGAACGGTTGTTCCATAAACCGAGCTTAAAAAATATTTCCAAGCGCGTCGGTCTTGTGCGCATTTCCTCCAATTTGAAAGACCACGGTCCAAGATGTTGTTTTCTACTTGGACTCTTCATCTAATTCGTGGCCTTCCTCTTCTACGGGAACCATCAGTAGGCTCGCTTTTATATGCCTTTTGAGCTGGGGCATTCTCATTCATTCGCACAACATGCCCTAGCCACCGTATTCGCTGCAGCGCAATACGACTGACTCTGTCGATGTCCACGTATACATTGTAGAGCTCGTGGTTCATTCGACGCCAATATTCACCGTCGACGCAGATCGGCCCGTAGATCTTTCGGAGAATTTTTCTTTTAAACACCCCAAGAGATGCATCATCTACTGGCGCACGTACCCATGTTTCAGATCCATATAACAGCACGGGTAAAGTGTGAGTTTGGTCCGGCGGGAGGTGGCCTTGTTTCTAATCTGCTTACTTAGACCATAGTAGCATATGTTGGCCTTCACAATCCTTCTCCGAATTTCAAAACTGATGTCACTCGTTTAATTTATGGCGGTACCAAGGTATATAAAATCTTGAACTACCTCGAAGCTGTAGTTCTCAAGTTCCACAGTTGATCAGAGTCTACTGGACGTCTTGCGCGTTGATACCATCAGCTTGGTCTTCTCGCCGTTTACTGCCAGACCCACTTTGGCAGACTCCTTCTCAATTTGTTCAATTGTGACTGTTACCGTTCGCAATGTTCGACCCATTATATCGATGTCATCGGCGTAGGCGAGTAACATGTGTTGTTTGATGTAAAGAGTGTCGTTTCTGTTCACCTTTGAGTCTCGTATGACCTTTTCCAGCAGGATGTTAAAAATATCCCACGACAAATTGTCACCTTGTTCGGTATTGAGGGGACCCGATACGTATTTTCCGACTTTAACTGCTGGCCACTTAAAGTTATCCTGCATAGCCGTAATAATTTTGCAGGAATGCCGAACGTATACATGACTTTAAAAACCTCCGAACGGATAGGGTTGTCGATGTGTTTTTCGTGGGTCTTTTCCAGGATTTGGCGCAGAGTGAAAATCTGATCAATGGTGGATTTGACAGGTGTGGTCCAATACTGTCATTGCCCATTGGCTTCAATCGTTCACAGAGCACACTAGATAGCACTTTATATGCGATGGGAAGTAGGCTAATTCCTCTATAGCTGGCACATCGTCTTTTCTCTTTTTTGTGCACGGGGCACAGGAGGCTGAGATTCCAATCATTGGGCATGCATTCTTCTAGCCAAATTGTACTAATTAGCTGCTGCATGCTCCTGACCAGCATCTGATCACCAGTCTTGAATAGTTCGGATGGTCGTGCTGTTTTATTGTTCTTCAGCCGAATAATTGCTATTCTGACCTCATCTTGGCTAGGTGGTATACATTCAATGCCATCATCTCTTATTGGTTCTGGGGTATCTTCTTCACCGCCACTATTTGATATCACAAGCTTTTCAAAATGCTCTTTCCAGATCCTCAACACGCTGTCTGTATCTGCTACCAAGTTTTCTTTCTTCGTCTCTACCGGAGGATGTGCCTGCACCAAATCCTTCGGTTTGGTGTTTTACTCGTTGGTAAAATTTCCGGACTTCATTCTGACTCCTATACATCTCGATTTGCTCACGCTCACCTTTTTCTTGTTCTGTCTTCATTTTTGTGAAAACACGTTTCTCCTCTCTCCTCTTCTCCCGATAGTTCTCAATCCCATTACGTGTTGCTACTGTCCGCAGGGTTGCCCTATGCGCTGTGTTTTTCATATCAGTAGCATTACGACACTCCTTATCGTACCATAGGTTTCTTGCAGTTTATAGGGAGTGGGCAATTCTTTGCGATTGTTCTTCTATACTATTATCGGGACAAGAAGTGCGTTCGTCAAGCAGGTGGGTAAGTAGGCCTCGGCTACCTGTTGTGTTTGCAGCTTTTCGACGTCGACTTTCCGTGTTGTGTTAGATCGCACCTTTGCTGCAACATTAAGACGAGTGCGAACCTTTGCTGCTACAAAGTAGCGGTCCGCATCGATGTTCGCTCCTCGGATCGATCGAACGTCTAATACACTGGATGAGTCCTTCCGTCTATCACAATATGATCAATTTGATTTCTCGTTGCTTGATCAGGAGAAATATAAGTGGCCTTGTGTATATTGAGATGCTTGCATCTGGTGCTGCTAACTACCATGTGTTTTGCTGCCGCGAAATCAATCAACCTCATACCGTTGTCGGATGTTTCATCATGAAGGCTGAATTTTTCAACGGTGGGGCCATAGATATTTTCCCTTTTCGATTTTTTCATTAAAATCTCCTAGCAGAATTTTAATGTCATGGCCAGGGCAGTATTTCTAGGCGTTCGTAAAATATGTCTTTGGTCTGTTCATCTTTGTCTTCGGTCATAGCATGGGCGCAAATAAGACTGATGTAGAAGAATTTCGCTTTTATGCGGATTATTGCAATTCGCTCATATGGGTGATTTTTTTGAGGTTAGGATTTTCATGCATTAGTATTTGACAGATCACGTGGGATTTCAGACATGGTGTCAAAGAGAAAGATGCTCAGTATGCTTTGACATTTCATCATGAATAGACTTACTAACGAGCAACGCTTGCAAATCATTGAGTTTTATTACCAAAATCAGTGTTCGGTTCGAAATTTGTTTCGCGCTTTACGTCCGATTTATGGTCTACATAATCGACCAAGTGAGCAAACAATTAATGCGATTGTGACCAAGTTTCGCACTCAGTTTACTTTATTGGACATTAAACCAACCACACGAATGCGTACAGTGCGTACAGAAGAGAATATTGCGTCTGTTTCTGAGAGTGTTGCTGAAGACCGTGAAATGTCGATTCGTCGCCGTTCGCAGCAATTGGGTTTGTGTTATTCGACCACATGGAAGATTTTACGCAAAGATCTTGGTGTAAAACCGTATAAAATACAGCTCGTGCAAGAACTGAAGCGGAACGATCTGCCACAACGTCGAATTTTCAGTGAATGGGCCCTAGAAAAGTTGGCAGAAAATCAGCTTTTTTATCGACAAATTTTGTTCAGCGATGAGGCTCATTTCTGGTTGAATGGCTACGTAAATAAGCAAAATTGCCGCATTTGGAGTGAAGAGCAACCAGAAGCCGTTCAAGAACTGCCCATGCATCCCGAAAAATGCACTGTACGCTGGTGGAATCATTGGACCGTATTTTTTCAAAGATGCTGTTGGACGCAACGTTACGGTGAATGACGATCGCTATCGTTCGATGCTAACAAACTTTTTGTTGCCAAAAATGGAAGAACTGAACTTGGTTGACATGTGGTTTCAACAAGATGGCGCTACATGCCACACAGCTCGCGATTCTATGGCCATTTTGAGGGAAAACTTCGGAGAACAATTCATCTCAAGAAATGGACCGGTAAGTTGGCCACCAAGATCATGCGATTTGACGCCTTTAGACTATTTTTTGTGGGGCTACGTCAAGTCTAAAGTCTACAGAAATAAGCCAGCAACTATTCCAGCTTTGGAAGACAACATTTCCGAAGAAATTCGGGCTATTCCGGCCGAAATGCTCGAAAAAGTTGCCCAAAATTGGACTTTCCGAATGGACCACCTAAGACGCAGCCGCGGTCAACATTTAAATGAAATTATCTCCAAAAAGTAAATGTCATGGACCAATCTAACGTTTCAAATAAAGAACCGATGAGATTTTGCAAATTTTATGCGTTTTTTTTTTTAAGTTATCAAGCTCTTAACAAATCACTCTTTACTGGAGTGAATATGGAAACGAGGTCTTTTGTGTGCAACTAACCCGACGCCTCAATCCATTTTTATAGTTATTATGGGTGAACTCCTCAGCTCACACTGACGGCAATTTTATGTATAGAAACAATTCGGAGGACCTCATTCGCAGGACCTCACTTCCCATTGAGGGCAATATTTTCGCTGAGACCTCAGTTCCCAACTGAGGGCTATTTTTTCTATAGAAAATTCGAAGGTCTCAGTTCACACTGAGGTATGTTTTTTGTATAGAAAAAAAACGAATGCCTCAGTTCCCACTGAGGCCTTTTTTTCGTATGGAAAAAAATTCGAAAGCCTCCGTATTTTTTCCATAGAAAAAAATTATAGAGATCAATTTATATGAAAATTTTGTTCTCTCACAAATTTGACCCTTTAAATCCCTACCCGCTTAACAATGTCTGAAGCCTCATTAAAACGTAATCATCATTAAGCAGATAAATCATAGTCATGTAAACGAGAGAGAGAAAAGTAGAAAAAAATGTGCAAAACAAAAATTATGAAATAAAAATCAGCAAAAAGGAATCTCTACTTGATGTTTGTTTCTTTCCAGTTTAATGAATGGTCAACAACTTAAAGAGCAAAAAAAACCAAACGTAAAAAACACCCATTGAGCAGCAGAACTCTTCAAGCATAAGCCATTATGGTTTTACATCAAATGTTCTGGCTGGCTGTGCTTTATTGTTTGTTATAATTCAGTGAATGCGTTTTTTTTGCTTCTCGATGATATGCTGCTGCCACTTCTGATGCCACGGAGTGTTTTTTTTCTGTATTTATTTAACTAAAATGTCTGGGAAAACAAATTGTAATTACTTTCAACTCTTTAGAGAGGGCAGGGCGAAAATGAAAAAAAAAATCACAGCCTCTACCAGGAGAATGATGATGATGATGACCACCAGCAGCAGCAAACCACAGCAGTGGTGCAATCAAATACCTCAAAATATTCAGCAAAAAATCAAGCACCTATCTACAAATTTTTTTTCGCTGACGTTTCAGCGAAAAAGAAATAACATTGAGGCCAGCATAATTTTTGTTATTTTTTTATTTTCGCTCACAAGTATCCTACAATATCTGTCCAACAATATCAAATCATTCCAGCTAACAACAACACTAAAAATCGCAAAAAATGCTCAAGTACATCACAAGTTATTTTTTTCGTGTTGGTGTGCCATGAAAACCCCCATAAAGACAAAGTCAAAATGTTAGTAGGGCTAAGCGAATCCGCAAAAATTTTCGTTGGCTACATTCAAGATAAAATTTGCGAAAAAAAAACATAAATTTGCATACACAGCATAATTTTCCAAGTTGTTTTTTTTCGGTACGACCATTTCTTATTTTCTTTGCCATGAAGTGGTTAAACAACATTCCGACTAACATTGTGCAGGAGATAAAAAATAATAAAAATAAAAAAATACAATAATATTAACCAAAGTATCTCTCCGAAGGAATACTGCAAGGATATTACGGAGCGTGGAAGTTAAATTTAAGAAAAAATGAGGCAAACTTTGTACTGTATGGAGATGGAATTTAAAGGAGCCGATTAAATCAATTTTCATGATACGTTTATCATGTCTGGTTTACTGTCAGACAAACATTATATAACGATATCATGGAAAAATACTCTTGGGAGCATCCGGAATTATAATAAATGCCAATGGTTGAGGATACTGTGGATGCTCCCTGAATTAAAAATGTCATCGAAACCCCTTAACTGTGAGTTGTTATAGAGAAATGCTCAATGGTCCACACTTGGCTTTTTATTCTCACAATTTACGATGACTAAGTTGCGACTCCAAGCTGACGGTATCAACGTACAAAACGTCCAGAAGACTCGGACCAATTGTGGAACTTGAGAACTACAGCTTCGAGTTAGTCAAAAGTTGTACATACCTTGGTACCGCCATAAATAAAGGTAATGACATCAGTTTTGAAATTCGGAGAAGGATAGTTTTGGTCAACAGGTGCTTCTATGGTCTTAGTAAGCCGTTTAGAAACAGACCAAACTCACACTCCACAAGACGCTGATAGTACCCCTGCTGTATGGATCTGTAGCATAGCATATACTTACGCAGGCAGATTAGGCAGCTTGAGAGAAATTTTCTCCAAAAGATCTGCGTTGACGATGAATATCGCCGTCGAATGAATCATGAGTTGTTCTATTTTCAGACGTATCGAGCTGCAGCGACTACGTTGGCTTGGTTATGTTGTGAGAATGGATGAGGATGCCCCATCACAAAAGGCATAAAAAAGCGAGCTTACCGATGGTTCACGCAGAAGGGGAAGGCCACAAATTAGATAGAACGATCAAGTGGAGGAGAACATTTCTAAACATGGTCTTTCAACTGGAAGAGCTGCGCGCAAGAACGACGTGTCTGTAAATCTTTTTTAAGCTAGGCTTACGGAACAAATGTTCTGTCACAAGCCAGCTAAGTAAGTAGGGTCCAATCGTTATATTCGATGAAATTAGATATTCCGATCGCCCCCTCCAGAAGCAGTGGGAGAATGGGTCCTATCTTCGGACGTGATTTAGGATGGCACAGGTATTACGTTGTGAAAAGTTTGGTTCAAATCTGATAGTCAGTTCGCTTCATATTACAAAATATTACAAAATGAATTTTCAGCACAATTATAACAATTTTATGGGGGAGATACCAAAAGGAGTGAAACGATATTTCCCATTTTCGAACTTAATTTAAGTTTGAAAGATATATTGCGATATACAAAGTTTGAATGAAATCGGTTACTCACTTCAAGAGTTATCGTGCGCACCAAATACGAGCCGATGAACTATATTTCATAGTGATTTTCGATTTTCACCAACTTCAAAATTACACGCATAGCAATGTCTCCAATTGTTGTACAGTAATTTGTTTTTATTGTAATGCTAGATTGTGAACATTAATTTCTCTCGACTGGTCGTATAAGTACTGACAATACGTATACGCTCAACAGTCATGCTTATATTTGATCGCATTTTCCTGCTTTAGGCAATGTTGCTTAGAGATTTATCTTTTTCTCGATAAGTAGTCAACCATTTGAAATCTTTGAAGTAATCATTCAAAGCCACAGATACTTCTTTGAAATCGTCATTGCGGAAAAAACTGACTACTGAACCAATGATCTTTCTCATATGTTAAAAATGAACGCGCGAATTTTACGCAACATTTTCAGAGTTTCAGAATAAACGCGGATCTAGATTGACACAGTTTTATCATTGCTGAATGTTGATTTAAATTGGTCATAATTTCGCATCCAGCTCCAGCTGGGAGATTTAGTGGACTCATGAAGCACGTCGTGATGAGCTTGGGTGCAGGGTAACCTTTCTCCTGGGACATTTGTTGAGGTCGGACGACAGCGCTTGCATTTTTTTGTTTTTTTTTTTTTTTGATATTTATACTTTTCCCCATAGGTTGACCTCATACAACACATTCAGGAGATGTATCTACATTCATACTTGAAGTTCAAAGTCCAATGGCACTTAGTGCGATCCTCTCTGTTTTTTCTCCTGGCAGTGTAATGAAGAAATTTGAAGCGTTCACTTCAGGGAAATGCGATTCTGTAGTTCAATAATTCATCGGTATTTCAACAATTACCACATTGTCTATTCTTGATGGCGGTTAAAACTGGGTTCTTTGTCCAAATTGGCATGTTCTTCTCCACGTTAGAAGAGTTCTTAGTAGAGAAATACCTTAGAGGTAGGCACCAATAACAGAACCCAGTATAACATACACAATTAAAAAAAAAAATCGTCTAAATTTGGTTTCTGTAAAAAATATACCCAGCAGTTAGCTGAAAAGACACATATCGGTAAAATTTAAATGAATTTCCAAGTTTTATGAAGTGTTCCGATAGAAAGAGCTTCGACTTAAACGTTCTTATTAACCGACCATATGCGTAAAAATTTATATTTTAGAGGACTTGCAAAATTGAACCAGTAAGGAAAGCAGTAAAGTCCGAGTGGGCCGACTATATGATACCCTTCACCACTTTGGGGATATTCTGCATATATGTATCTTTACAGATGTCGTATTTTCGAAGGAACATTGACATGAAATTGAACGAACTTAAAAATGTGATCTTTATCTATAAGTAAACCGACTAACATCAATCCTTACACATGCCATTCTGCAATCTATTCCATACTTTTTAAATAGACTTTAATCTGAACCGATTTCAAGGAAACTTGCCCAAAATTAATTTATATTAATTTCAGTACGCTAGGCCGATTGGCATAGCTATGGGTCCTTAGTACGCCATTTACTTAAAATCGGACGAAAGTATATTAGGAGCTACGTGTAAATCTGAACCAATTTCAAGAAAACTTGACACACTAAAGGTTATTGTAACTTCAGTACATTGTACAAAATTGTGTGCGGGTCGGCCAATCTTTGGTTCTTTGTTTATTGGAGCTATATCTAAATCTGAACCGATTTTCACGAAACTTAGCACACATCATTCTGGACCAAATTTCGTGCAAGTCGAAAGATATATAGGAACATTGGAGACCCATTTACCTTAAATCGGACGAAAATATATATGGGAGCTATATCTAAATCTGAACCGATTCTCACGAAACTTAGCACACATCATTCTAGACTTAATTCAGTACGCTGTGCCAAATTTCGTGCAAATCAAATGATATATAGGGACTTTGGTGTCCCATTTACTTTAAATCGGACGAAAAGATATATGGGAGCTATATCTAAATCTGAACCGATTTTCACAAAACTTAGCACACATCATTCTAGACTTAATTCAGTACACTGTGCCAAATTTCGTGCAAATCGAATGATATATAGGGACTTTGGTGCACCATTTACCTTAAATCGGACGAAACTATATGTGGGAGCTATATCTAAATCTGAACCGATTTTCTCGAAACTTGACACACATCATTCTGGACCTAATTCAGTACTCTGTCCCAAATTGCGTGCAAATCGAAAGATATAGAGGGACTTTGGTGCCCCATTTACTTTAAATCGGACGAAACTATATATGGGAGCTATATCTAAATATGAACCGATTTTCACGAAATTTAGCACACATCATTCTAGACTTAATTCAGTACGTTGTGCCAAATTTCGTGCAAATCGAATGATATGTATGGGCTTTGGTGCACCATTTACCTTAAATCGGACGAAACTATATATGGGAGCTATATCTAAATCTGAGCCGATTTTCACGAAACTTAGCACACATCATTCTAGACTTAATTCAGTACGCTGTGCCAAATTTCACGCAAATCGAAAGGTATATAGGGACTTTGGTGTACCATTTACCTTAATTCGGACGAAACTATATATGGTAGCTATATCTAAATCTGAACCGATTTTTCCCAATTTCAATAGGGTTCGTCCTTGGGCCAAATACGTGACTTGTGCCAAATTTCACCCAAATCGGATCATAAATGCGACCTGTACTTTGTTTACAATTTAACATCTATAGACGGGCGGACGGACGGACGGGAGGGCGAACGGACGGACATTCATAAATCGACTCAGAAAGTGATTCTATGCATATTCTCAAAAGGAACCATGTGTCAATCTCGTTTCCTTTTGCCTGTTACAAACATATGTACACAGTGTGGTGAAGAGTATAAAATCTAGACTTGAAGGATATTAAACTAATTTTTTTTTTTGTACAAAACATACTGCATAGCTTTCCAAAATTCTCGGAAGTTTTTTTCTGTGCCCTCGCATATTCAATTCATACAAAATTCATATAACATTTCTGAAATATATAAAATTTCATATTCAAAATTCAATTAAACAATTAAAGGACTAAAATATGCACATATTCGTTAAACTTATTTCCATAATCCCGAACTAAGTGTTTGTGTGTAATCGTATGTAAGTGTAAAGGCAAACGTTAAATTTTAAAAGGTGTTGTCTGCAGATTTTTATTGCAAATATATTTTGCAATATTAAATGAAAAAAAAAATATAATAATAATATGTATTATGAATATACATATTTGGAAGGTAGGAATAAAAAAGGGTCCCACCAGAATTAAAAAAGTTTAATGAAGAAAAATATCACCAAGAGAATACTGGCAATTAATTAAAATGAATATATGGTAGTACTACTTTTTATGAAATACATAATTATTGATCATATTGAAATGGGTTCCAGTTTTTTCCTAGGCATTTCACCCCTAATTTTCAGTCTATTAAAAAAGTGCGACAACACACAAACAAAAAACAAACAGCAACCGATGTAATGTAATCAACCTTTACTCATGAATAAATATAATTAAAAATGTATAGCACCAACACACCAACAAACACACGCACATGCATACACCCACACAACCGCATACAAATTCAATAATAGAAACAATCCATTGCACTCTTACAGGTGACTCAATATGCGGCCAGCAATTGGATACGACGATCGATAAATGGAAGGATGGTTGGTTGGTTTGTTGAAGGGATAGAAGGAGTGGGTTGTATGGTTGTAGTTGGATTGATGGTTGGACGACGAATGACTGGATGAATGACGTATCGACTGACTGACTGTGGACTAACTGTAAGAATGAATGTGAAATATTGGTTGATTGCACTTTTACAATTGCTGGGAAATCAGTCAGTCAGCGGCAGCAGAAAAGAGTTGATGCTTACAACACATCGACGAACAAACACAGTCACAAAAAATAACATCACATAAGTATACAAACATTGATAGACACACACATACAAACAATACAGGTTCATTTAACAGGCTTGTGGCTTGCCGCACAAAAAATGCCGTAAACACACACACACTCGCATACAGAGGCGCGGCACATTGTAGTGTGTGTGATGGAAATGCAAAAGTTTATAAAAAAATTTACGTTTTTATGTATGTGGGTAGAAAAATGTTTTCAAAAAAAGTTCAACAGTTGGGTTTGATTGTGTGGTTTTAGCCATTATTTGTATACATACACAACAATATAGAGAGAATAATAATAATCATAAATTGATTTACTTTTTGCTGTTATTATTTATGACATTGAATTTATATTTAACCAGATTTTCGATGATGTTAAGATGTCGAATGTGTATAGAAGAAATTTTGAATATTTAATGGTAATATAATTAACTATTTAAAATACAAAGTATTTGAGATTTGTAATTTTAAGTTTTTTAATCGAAACTTCATTTCTGTAGAGATCTAGGAATAGGAAATAGTCGTGGAGTGCCACGTGCTAAAATATGAATGTTGAAATGTTCTAATAGTTTTCTCGTAATACTCAAAAAAAAAAAAAAAAAAAAAAACATTACTGCTTGCGTAAATACCAATGCTTCAGGTCTGGCGGGAGGTGGCCTTGTTACTTAGACCATAGTAGCATCTGGATTTCACTTGATGGATTTCGTCCACTGAGCTAGCGCCTATCATACAAACACAAATTGTAATAAAAAGGTAATATTGTATACGACAATAAAACGCCAATATTCTATTGGACAATTTATAATATAATTGTGTTCTAATTTTATTTGGGTATTTATTTTCATATTCCCCATTTAAACAATTACCATTTAGTACTTTTCGTACGAATTTCCAACACTACCTCAATGATGTACTCTAACAGTAATTTTAATTGCACGTATAAGTTTTCCATCTCTATCTGTTCACTCAAATCTAAATTGTATCAAATTTAGTACAGTAGTTTTGACTTACCTGCACAAATAACACTTGGATCTATTTCTGTGCAGGAAAGTGAAAAATGCAGATATCTGGAAAGGGAAGATATCTGAAGAATGCAGATATCTGAAGAATGCAGATATCTGAAAAGGGCAGATATCTGAAGAATGCAGATATCTGAAAAGGGCAGATATCTGAAAAGTGCAGCTATCTGAAAAGTGCAGCTGTCTGAAAAATGCAGCTGTCTGAATAGTGCAGCTGTCTGAAAAGTGCAGCTGTCTGAAAAGTGCAGCTATCTGAAAAGTGCAGATATCTGAAATAATTTACTTGCCTCAACGTGCACGTAAGTTAAATCACTGCATAATCCGGGGACAATGACCCTTAATCCGGGGTCAATGACCCTTAATCCGGGGTCAATGACCCTTAATCCGGGGTCAATGACCCTTAATCCGGGCTCAATGACCCTTAATCCGGGGTCAATGACCCTTAAGCCGGGGTCAATGGCCCTTAATCCGGGGTCAATGGCCATTAATCCGGGTTCAATGACCCTTAATCCGGGGTCAATTTTCCGGAAATTTCCAGAAAATGTACATTGTTCCATTTTTATGCAGCGATATCACTTACGTGCACGTTGAGGCAGGTATATTATATCAGATATCTGCACTTTTCACTTTCCTGCACAGAAATAGTTGCAAGTGCTATTTGTGCAGGTAAGTCAAAACTATTGTACTAAATTTGATACAATTGAGTGGAAGGATAGAGATTGAAAACTTATACTTTGAATTAAAAGGCTTAATCCGGATTAAGGTCATTGATCCCGATTAAAGGTCATTGACCGTAAGCTTAATCCGGATTAAGGGTCATTGACCCCGGGTTAAGGCTTAATCCGGATTAAGGGTCATTGACCCCGGATTAAGGCTTAATCCGGATTAAGGGTCATTGACCCCGGATTAAGGCTTAATCCGGATTAAGGGTCATTGACCCCGGATTAAGGCTTAATCCGGATTAAGTGTCATTGACCTCGGATTAAGGCTTAATCCGGATTAAGTATCATTGACCCCGGATTAAGGCTTAATCCAGACTAGGGGTCATTGACCTTGGATTAAGGCTTAATCCAGACTAGGGGTCATTGACCTTGGATTAAGGCTTAATCCGGACTAGGGGTCATTGACCTTGGATTAAGGCTTAATCCAGACTAGGGGTCATTGACCTTGGATTAAGGCTTAATCCGGACTAGGGGTCATTGACCCTGGATTAAGAGTCATTGACCCTGGATTAAGAGTCATTGACCCCGGATTAAGGGTCATTGACCCCGGATTAAGGCTTAATCCGGATTAAGTGTCATTGACCTCGGATTAAGGCTTAATCCGGATTAAGTATCATTGACCCCGGATTAAGGCTTAATCCAGACTAGGGGTCATTGACCTTGGATTAAGGCTTAATCCAGACTAGGGGTCATTGACCTTGGATTAAGGCTTAATCCGGACTAGGGGTCATTGACCCTGGATTAAGAGTCATTGACCCTGGATTAAGAGTCATTGACCCCGGATTAAGGGTCATTGACCCCGGATTAAGCTTAATCCGGATTAAGGGTCTTTGAGCCCGGATTAAGGGTCATTGACCCAGGATTAAGGCTTAATCAGGATTAACGGTCATTGACCCCGGATTAAAGTTCATTGACCCTGATTAAGGCTTAATACGGAAATTTCCAGAAAATGTACATTGTTCCATTTTTATGCAGCGTTATCACTTACGTGCACGTTGAGGCAGGTATATTATATCAGATATCTGCACTTTTCACTTTCCTGCACAGAAATAGTTGCAAGTGCTATTTGTGCAGGTAAGTCAAAACTATTGTACTAAATGTGATACAATTGAGTGGAAGGATAGAGATGGAAAACTTATACTTTGAATTAAAATTACTGTTAGAGTACATGATTGAGGTAGTATTGGAAATTCGAACTTATAAGTACGAAAAGTACTAAATTGTACAAGATATGGTACAATTTAGATCTATGTGAACGGATTGGTATTAAACGGTTCGTTCGGTATTAAAGGGCTCCGAGAGGTCCTTTCCGACGTTAACTGCTGATCTTGTGCCTGTTAAAGTTATCCTGCATAGCCGTATTAATTTTGCAGGAATGCAAAACGCAGATTTGATTTTAAACACCTCTGAACGGATACGGCTGTCGAATGCGGCTTTACAGTCGACGAATAGGTGGAATGTGTCGAAGTGTTTTTCGTGGGGTCTTATCCAGGATTTGGTGCAATGGTGCCAGGTTTCCAGGTCTGAAGCCCCTTTGGTATGGTCCAATAATGTCATTGACCATTGGCTTCAGTCGTTCATACAGCACGCTGGATAGCACTTTATATGCAATGGGAAGGAGACTTATCCCTCTATATTTTGGCACATATCGTCTTGTCACCTTTTTTATGCACGGGACACAGGATGCTGAGGTTCCAATCATTGGGCATGCATTCTTCTAGCCAAATTGTAGTAATCAGCTGGTGCATGCTCATTACCAGCATTTGACCACCAGTCTTGAATAGTTCGGCTTGTAACCCATCGGAACCTACTACTTTATTATTCTTCAGCCGATTGATTGGTATTCTGACCTCATATTGGCTAGGTGGTAAACACTCTATACCGTTATCATTTTGATACCGCAACTATTTGATACCAGAAGTTTTTCAAAATGCTCCTCAGCACACTGTCTGTATCTGTCACCAGGATTGCTTCATCATATCTACAGGAGGATGTACCTGTACAAAAGCCTTCGGTTTGATGTTTTACTCGTTGATAAACTTTTCGGACTTCATTCTGACTCCTGTACATCTCTATTTGCTCACGCTCACCTTTTTCTTATTCTTTCTTCTTTTTTCAGAAAATGCATTTCTCCTCTCTCCTTTTCTCCCAATAATTTCTAATCGCATTATGTATTGCTACTGTCTGCAGGGTTGCCCTATACGCTGCGTTTTCCATATCAGTAGTATTACGACACTCCTGATCGTACCATGGGGTTCTTGGTGGTGGTTTTTGGTACCCAAGTGTTGCTTTTGCTGCAGTTTGTAGGGAGTGCGCAATTCGTTGCTATTTTGCTTCTATCCTATTATCGGGACAAAAAGTGCTTTCGTCAAGCAGGTGGGAAATTTGAGTGGAGCTGGCCTCGGCTACCTGTTGTGTTTGCCGCATTTCGGCAAACCACTACAAGGTAGTGGTCCGAATCGATATTCGCTCCTCGGATCGATCGAACGTCTAATACACTGGATGAATGCCTTCCATCAATCACAACATTATCAATTTGATTTCTCGTTGCTTGATCAGAAGAAATCCAGGTGGTCTTGTGTATATCGAGATGCTTGAATCTGGTGATGCCATAAAGTAGTCGGATATCTCCCGCAAACCCTTCCTACAATTAACATATATGCCATTATATGCAAAATTTTGTTAGCCAAATGTAGGCCTAGCCTACTTGAGCCGCTAAATGTTGGCATATTATCATCAAAACAGTCAGGTTTATTCGTTGGTCTGATTCCCCTTCTCATGTAAACTTTGGCAATGTCCACGTTATAATTGCAGGCTTTAAAACCACCAGCAAAACATCCATTAGTATGTGATCAAAACCGAACCCCATTCACAAAATCGTGACGATTGGTACATTAAAGGGGTCTGAACTTTGTTTACATGTTATAATAGATAGACGGGCTAATTGACACACAATGCGAGACCGATTTAGCTAAATGAGAAATGGCGATCGGTATGCTGAATGGTGTGTCTAGGATTTAATTTCGGGACATAATAAAGTCTTTGGGTCACACTAACTTCGCATGGAAATCGTTCAGGAGCGGGACATAATAAAGACTTTGGGTCACACTAACTTCGCATGGACATCGTTCAGGAGGTCATTGCGTGGTGATAAATTATATGTGTGTATAGACCGAAAAAAGTACTTTAAATTCATTGTCAAATGTGAAGATTTTACTCTCTGTTGTCTACTGCATAATAAATTCTTGTCACGGTTTAAAGGTACATTTTTATCAGACCTCGTACTTATTTTATAGTATTTAGAAATACCTAAAGGCAACAAATTAAATATTTTGTTTGTTTGTTTGTATTACAAATGTCAATTATGTGTAATTATTTTCCACCAAATAAACCGCAATTACAATGCAAACAAATGACCAAACACACAACAGATGACATGGGTCAATGCATTCGGTAATTTCTAAAGCTAACCTAAAAGTATGCTTTATTTTGTTAGTCAGCTATTACATTTTCAATGCAAATTTTCCAGCAAAACCTATTTCAAATTTAAATGAACCTAAATAAATAAAAATAAATGAAATTAAATATTTAACATTTGAAAATAATTTCAAAAATCCCCCACTGATTCCATGGTATTTAACATTTGAAGTTTTGATATTAGTTTCACAACATTTGTTGCCACAATGTCTGCCATACAGGCAGGCTGGCAGCCTGTCTGTCGTTAGCCTGCTTTGTTTGCTGCTGCTACTATGATGTGTGTGTGTTTTGGAGCATTGAAATGTTGAAGCTTATTTAAATATATTTTGACATTAATTTGTTGTTGATGTTAAACAAGAAACATTAAAAGTTATTTTTTATTTCATTTTAGCGAAATAATTTTTTTTTTTTTTTGCAAACTCACTCACACATACACACATATTATTGTGTGGTATGTATACAATGCATGTAACATTGTTTTATATAATGCCTCTGCTTGTATTTATACCCTACACAACTATGTTGTCAGGGTATCATTAGCTTTGTGCAGCCCCAAGAGTTTATAAGGCCGCGAAATATTGGTTCTAGATCCACCATTAAGTATACCGATCGTCTTATCTCGACTAGCTGAGTCGATCTAGACATGTGTATCCGTCCGTCCGTATGTCCATTATAATTTGTAAACACGATACAGACCACAGTTATGGGCCAATCTTCACGAAATTGTGCATGTTGGAAGGGTTGTGGCCAATGAAGACCCCTATTGTTTTTGGAAAAGATCGGTTAATATTTAGAGGATGATATGGACCAAATATTTAATTTTTGTCGATACAGACCACAGTTATGGGCCAATCTTCACGAAATTTTGCATGTTGGAAGGGTTTTGGCCAATGAAGACCCCTATTGTTTTTGGTAAAGATCGGTTAATATTTAGAGGATGATATGGACCAAATATTTAATTTTTGTCGGTTTTTCTGGTCGCTCTAGAGGCCGCAAATATGACCCGAACATCGCGAAATATTATATGGAGAAGAGGATTGGACCAGAGAATATGCATGCCTGCTTTGATAAAGATCAGTCATTACTTAGGGTGTCAAATGGACCCTGACTTTTGTATGAAAAATGACAAAATTTTTATTCTATGGCGTATATATTTACTCGTGAAGCATATAGACCCGGGTTAATAGTGTATCCAAGAGGAATGGTTGACCTTCAAAATGACTCCAATTACATTGTCGTATGTACTCGGATGTGTGGAGTTACACACAAATATTTACAGACGTATTCAGATAGTATTTATTAACCCATTACCTCATTAGAGGCCGGAAATATAGCGATGATCCCTTTAAAATTTTCCATGAAGTTCCAATTATGGTCAAAGACAACACCTATAATTTTCGATGATGATCTGATTAAAATTTTTGGATGAAGAGGACCAAAAACTTAATTGTTTATGTGTTTTCTAGTCGAATATAGGCGAACATCACAACACAACCCACTGCGAAGGGAATCGGAATAAACATCCGAGTTCTGTGGTAGTTGTGTAGGGTATCGTATGGTCGGCTCCGTCTGACTATACTGCTCCGCTCACTGGTTTTTTCTTCGTTTTTGCTGTAGTCCCGTTGCTGGATTTTATACACATCACATTCTATTTACATTGTGCGGTTAGCTTTATATGTATAATTATTGTTATTACTATTATTATTTACATAAAACATGTTAATTTAAAATATATTATATTTTTTATTTATTCATTTATTTAATAATTTACTTGAAAATTAATTAAAAATGTTGTTATCTAATTGGAGGTTATATGCGTGGCGTTATTAGCGGAAAAAATGGGAACATTTGTTTACATATGTTTAACATTACAACATAGAGGTAATTATTATTTATAATTACAACACCACATACCTTGGGGAGCAGGAGAATTTTGTGGAAAATGTGTGCATACTTTTAGGAGGTCAAGTTATTTTAACATTGTAATAAAAAAGAAATGAAAAAATTAAATTGATATTCAAAATTCAATGAAATCCGAAGCAATTTTCCATAAAATGTTGAACCAATGTAGAGCTTTATTACATTAATGAGAAATATTTCATCGAGTTTTATTAAAATGAGAATTATGAACATGTTAAGTAATTAAATAAAACCCAATGCAATGTAATTACGTATTGTTTTCATTGATTCTATGAACGTGTTTAATTGGTGTAGTGAGCCAGATTCATTAATGTTATGAAATAGTTTCATTATACCAGAGAACGTAACTGTTGTCTCGTCGAGTGGGGTTAAAAAACGAGCCCTCGGCGGAAGCAGGCAGCTTTACTGCCTTATTGCTGCCAACCTTCGAGTGTAATGGAATGAAATTAAGTATTGTAGTCATTAATTATATGAACGTATTTAATAATTTTATGAAATAGTTTCATTACATTAAAATAAAAATAATAAAAAAAAATCAATAAAATCCGATATTACAATGCAATGCAAATTTTGAAGCAATGTAGAGGTTTATTAAATCAATGAGAAATATTTCACTGAGTTCCAGTAAAGTGAGATTAATGAAAATGTAATAAAATCCAATACAATGGAATTACGCATTGTGTTCATTGATTCTATGAACATAGTTTATTGGTATAATGAACCAGATTCATTCATGTTATGAAATAGTTTCATTATACCAGTGGACGTAACTGCTGTCTTGTTGTGTGGGTTTGAAAAACGAGCCATTGGCAGAAACAGACAGGAGTGCCGTCATCGGAATGCATTGTGTCTTGTTGCCGCTAATCTCCAAGTGTAATGGAATGAAATTACATATTGTGCTCATTAATTTTTATGAACTTGTTTAATTTGTGTAATGAACCAGATGCATTAATGTTATGAAATAGTTTCATTATGCCTATGAAATATTTCTATAAAAGTGTGACTGATCAAATGATACCTGAAATTCAATTTTATAATATCACGAGAACGGGCTATCCGACTTGTACTAAACTTTTCAGAACCTAATATAATAATCACGACTGTAAAACGTTGAAAGTACCTCTCGTTTTCTCAAAACCGTATTCTATCTAGTTTTGGAATTACTCCGTTACTATTTACGAGAGTTGTCTGCGGAATTTAAGTTATAATCAATTCTCTATATTTTGAAAATGTTGCCGCATATTTTCACCAAAAGAGCTGTAATTAGGCATTATGGGGGGTTTAAGACAGAGATATGCAGTACTTGATCAATATCGGTACATGTTCTGACAAGTGGCAGGACATTATAAAGGGATGTTTCGATACGGGACGAAGTTTTGAAAATCTCATAGAACGGTACGGTACATTAAAAGCCTTGTTAGAATAGCCAAGAGTACTCAATGGAACTTTACTTATAGCTTTACTTCCCCTTTGGTGAGTGGTCGAGAACTATCTAAACGCCTCTTTTTCTATGGGTCAGGCAACTAATTGATAACCGCACCACACCGAGCCGAAGCTCTTCCCGCGAAATCTATGAGCGAACCATCATCATCGTCAGGCTGAAACGTCTGTTTCAGGGGCTCCTGACATCCATGATCATACATTGCACTATGAACCTTTATGTATTTCCCTTTATTGTCCTTTTCCATTTTGGTTGCATTAGATATGTGGTTTAAAGTTATCCAGATTTTCCCCACATGTTTTTAGAGTATTTCGAAAGATGATTCAAATTTACCTTTACATTATTTTGAGATTTGTGTTGTTATAATAAAGTTTCCATCTTCATCATGTGTACATACCTGAAAGAACAATAAAAAATGAAATAAATACATTATCAATTGTATTCATATTCTAAGAAACATATCAAGTTTCATTATATTATTATTAAAAATTGAAAATTTTAATATAAACATACACAGGAAAAATTCTCTTTGTTACTTTCCTTTCGATGTTAAGAATATTCTACCGCACTTGTTTTTGTTTTTTCTTTGTTCAACCCCTAACAAATGCTTCGATTATTAAACATAACATATATACACACTTAATGTATTCTTCATATTTATGTGTAAGGATATGGCCTGCACATATACTCCTTAGATACCACAATATCATATAACACAAACTTGTGCAATATGTTTCGTGGAAAATCTCATTATTTTGTATAGAATATAAAAATGTATGTATAAGGATGTATATGTGTGTATAAGAATGGAGTAGACAACAAGGTAAATATAAACCATTTTCCATTGGTATTGTGGCTCGTGGTGCCGGTGGTTATACCCTTATACAATGTCATCAATTTGTCACACCTTCTATGCACGGAGAAATGCATTGGGAAAAACAATACAGTAATTTATGAGGAGTATCTGTTGTGTTTTCAGTGACTAGTCGCATTACTGCGCGTCTATAAACATGCATATTGCATCTTTGTTGTATTCTAAGAAAATACTACAGCAATACTATATACAAAATGTTGGAACTAACGTATAACAAAATCTTGCAATTGGTTTTATATTACCTGGAAAACCCAACACCAATACTCATATACTGTTCAAATTCGCCCAAGAAAAAAATAAACGACCAGGATGATCGGAAACAAAATAGGGATAGAATGAATGATGAGCATTTTTAGTTAAAAGGATATGCGATACACAAAGGACACAAAGTGCATGACAGGCAACTATTTGTCTTTTTTTGTATAGTCGCAAGAGGAGTTTCCAACCCAAAAAAGTGGAAAACAACTGAATCCTATAAAGCAAAACTAACTAACAAATGTCATATACCATAATGGGAGGGAAAGTTAGAGATAAATGATGAAGCATAACTGATTTGTTTAGCGTTGCGTCGTTGTTTTTGTGAAAGGTAAGAAAATCTCATGGATACAGAAATAAATATAGCATAATAGAGGAGGTGATGCAAATGTGGTATAGGTTGGTAATGTGGTATAGTAACTTTTTTTGTAAACTGAAAATTTTAGAACAACTGAAACATGTTCTATAGTTTGCTGTTCTCAAAAAAATAAGATAGCAATGATCTGTTTAATTTATTTAAATCACGTTGAGAATCTGTACCAAAAATTAAATTTTTCATGAAAATGACTTTTTTTTCGGTTCAAGTTTAAAAATAATTTTTTGTTTTACGGATGTAATTTAATAGTTATTACTAAAGCATTAAAATAATTAGTATGAAATAAAAATCAAATAATATGCGCGATTGCACCACATAATCACCAATTTAGGAAAAAACTAAACATTTCTTCAGTAAACACAAGTGCAGGTAATGTGGTATACCTTGATTCTGCATGAAAAAAGGCCAGCACTAGACAAAATCTCATTACAATTTGAAACATTTGTGCTCTACGAGAGTCTACCACGAACCACAAGGATGAAAAACAAAGGCTATAAGTTTTAATGACTTCTCCATACAAAAATTAAATATTGCCATGTGTATACATTATTACATATTAAAAATTAAAGTTCCACTCAACCTATCCGTTCAAAATCTTAACAGACATAAATCTCGAGCTAATTCGCATTCACTAAAAACAATACATTATATAAGATATCAATTGGAAGTGAAAATTATACTATACCACATTAACATCATGTGGTATACCACATTACCTTCACTTTTTTTAAAATCCCTTTTAATGGAATTTCAAATATTTTCTCATATATCTCTTAAATTGTTAGAATAATTTTATTTTCAAATTGATACATGGAAAGACAACACATGTAGCATGTTATGTGCAAAATTTCAATTTAATCGGATAAAAAATAAAAATTTGGCAATCTAAAAGCAAATGGGTATACCACATTTGCATCACTTCCTATAGTATTAAGGTGCGTTGGAATATTCATCAAAAAATTACAACAAGCTACATACGGTCGTCTGACTGATGGTGATGCCATCTATCCTAGTTAAGAAACAGCACCTCCATTAATTTTTCTGCAGTGGTTGGGGTCCTTACTTCTTTAGTGATGCCATTTTCCTCTTGGGATAGAGTGCTCACGCGGTTGGAGGAAATTGGTTGTCGTGAGTTAGATCTTTGGCAGAGTTATTTTAGTAATAGAAAGGCGTGTGTGGTAGGTGCCAGCGACACAGTTTATAGGGATGTATCCCGTGGGTCCATATATATGGAATCTCATGATGGATACCTTTTTGCGCTCATTGGATGCATCTTTTAAGGTGTGTGCGTATGCGGATGACCTTCTCATTCTTATCGAAGGCCGGTCTCGTGCCGAGCTGGAGAGTCGGGGTGGGGAGGCTATGCACATAGCGAATGAGTGGGGTGGTCGTGTTGGTGTGGAGGTGGCTTTCGACAAGACTTCGACGATGCTCCTTAAAGGTGGTGTTAGTATTGGCTTCGTTTCCAAAGTCAAGTATCTTGGGATCATGGTTGCTGAACGCATGAATTTCACTGCTCATTTTGATTATGTCAGAGAGAAGATGTTAGCATTGGCAGGGAAAGTTAAGCGTATCCTTCGGAGCGATTGGGGCTTGGGCAGGCGTGCTGTCCGTACCATATATGGTGGACTTTTTGTTGCTTGCGCAACATTTGGTGCACCTGTGTGGTATAAGGCAGTAACCACTTCGGTGGGCCTGCGCAAGATCCAATCTATTCAAAGGATTATGCTGTTAGCGAGTATCCCCGTTTGTAGGACTGTATCTACGGATGCTTTGCAGGTTCTGTTAGGGGCAGCACCCCTTGACTTGGAGGTGATGCGTAGAGCTATCATCTTTAAGATCAAGAAGGGACTGCCGCTCTCTGAAGTTGATTGGATTTCCGCATCTGAACTGGCCGGGGATATGAGGAGGAACAAGGAACTCGTAAATGAGCGACTTGTGTCTAGGTGGCAGACAAGATGGAATGAGAGTAGTAATGGTCGGGTGACGTACGCCTTTATCAAAGACGTGACCTTCGTACAGGATCGACCAGACTTTGGCTTTGGTCTTAGTCTGGGGTATTTACTGACGGGGCACGGTTCGTTGAATGCGTTTTTGCATAAGCGAACTTTGTCTGACTCTCCGGATTGTGGTTGTGGTGGGGGACCAGAGGATGTCATGCACGTACTGACTCAGTGCGTGTTTTATGATGACGTTAGAGACTTGGCCAGAATGGGTATTCGCAGTACCCAGGATGGTTGGGATCTAACAGCTTCGGTCGTGGGGGACGATACATATGCGGCACTTGGCGTGTTTGCGGGGGTGGTGTTTACTAGGAGAAGTACTAGACTTAGTGGGATGATCCTCTGAGCTAGTCGTCATCTGGTGTATGGTCCTGTTTCATGAGCTGCTTAGCGTTTCCCTGTGCCGGCTCATCGTTTGCTGTGTGGTCTGATGGGAAGACGTGTTGCGGTGGTGGTTTCGGTCGCTGTTGTCTGTTGGTGGTGTCGAACCGTCTGTTTAGACGTGTTTGGCTAGGGCCCTTGGTTGCTCGTTGTTCGGGTGCTTGGTCCGACGGGCTGGACATCCGTGAGGGTGTTTAGTCACTGTCCAGTGTGTTTGATCCGACGGGCCGGATACCCGAGTGGTTGCGGTCACTGTCCTGTGTGGATGGGTTGTGTGGACTGTTGTGAGGTTGGGAGGTTTTGTTGTTTGGTGTGTGTGTTGTGCGGAATGCCCGTGAGGGTATTCTGGTGTTCCGGTGGTGTCTTTGGTGTCTTTGGGTTTACTAGTCCCGGATCGTGGATCGAAACTAGTAGGCTTACCATTCCCGAACTTTGTAGGCTTGTGGAATGATCATTGGGTGAGGATGGAGACGGTGTGGGAATTAGCATCGAGAGGTGTTGGTTTTTGCATCTGTTTTCATTCTCTCTTTATGGTCATTCAATTGTGGAGAGCCTGCAGTTACTAGTTCAAATGGTAGTACCTACCGCAAGGTAGGTACCCTGCATTTCGGTGTGGGGGCGTTGGTTGACGCTTTGTATTAACTGGTGTTTACAGCACCGTGGGGTAAGACCGCAAGGTAGGTACCCACGTACTCTAAGCATCTCTGTCCTCTATCGTACCTCTGTGCGGCGCTATCTACTGCCATTCGAATTTAGTGTTATCCTCATGCGCTGATGTTGAGGTATTGAAAAGTTAGGGTGCTTTGAATGCATTTCATGTGGAGTTTAATGTAAGCATTATTCGAAAACCAATTTTAAAGAGTTTTGTCTCCTTCGGTCTGGCACTACCCACAACACTACACAACCCCTAATAGAAATTAGTAGTCGTGGTGACTACAAATTCAAGATGAATCATCGAATATTGTAAGTGGGTCAAATATTGTAATATTGTAAATATTGTATTGTAATCATTCACCAATTATAAAATTGGATGATAATTCAGCACAATGAATCGTCAAATGTTCCAAAACAGCATCCGAGAGAAATATATTACAGAAGGCGATCAATTTCTACAACCGATCGGGGTTCCGATACCACAACGGACCAGAAATTCCTTTTCATCAAGAATAATTTAAATTTAATTTGAAGTTCGCCATAAACAGAGAGAATTCCAATAGCTGTCAAACCTCAGTCTCAAGTTTGAAACAAATAGACAAGGCTAAATCAGAATGTATTCGCGACAACAGTGCAAACGTCGAACGTTTTTGCTTACCTTGGGACCAAACCTCTCAGACACTGTGGCTGGGAAAATTATATGGTCTTAAGATGAAAAGCAAATACCCGCGAAAAGGTCAATGCATTCGCTTGAAGGGTAGCAACCTGATTCGTATGCTTATGTCGTGTGGACTTAGACAACTGCAAGAATTTGGAAAGAGAAGACAAAGTCGGGAAGGAAGCACGAACACACTGGCACTCAGCCATGGACTCCTGACGACTGACGGAAGGCAATCATTGACCACTCTAATCACGACAGGTGCATCATTGAATGTCATTGGTTGTCAGTTGATAGATACCTGAAGGACATTCTCCTGATGGACAAAGCTGGTCGTTTGGATATTCGGTTAGGGCACGTCACCTTACATGATTCGGTTGCGTGGACTAGAACTTCTGCAAGGAGTGAGAAGAAGAAGACGAGGTCGGAAACTGAGCAAAACCACACTGCAACTCAGATGTGGGCTCGGGACGACCAACATGAGGCCAATTTAATCCAGACGGTGTATAGGATTCGGTCGTTTGGACTAAGACCGCTCCAAGAGTCGAAGTCGGAAACGGAGCGAGGCGACACTGTTGATGGACAAAACTGGTCGTTAGGATCTTCGGTTAGGCTACGTCACCTTATATGATTCGGTCGCGTGGACTAGAACTTCTGCAAGGAGTGAGAAGGAGAAGACGAGGTCGGAAACTGAGCAAAACCACACTGCAACTCAGATATGGGCTCCGGACGACTAACATGAGGACAATTTAATCCAGTCGGTGTATAAGATTCGGTCGTTTGGACTAAGATTGCTGCAAGAGTCGAAGTTGGAAACGGAGCGAGGCGACACTAAACTCAGTCATGGGCTCCGTACAAGGAAAATCCTATCGTATATTCCAGATGGAAGAAACAATGAACCTTATTGGTTTTCAGTTCATCGGTACCTGAAGGATATTCTCTTGATCGACAAATTTGATTGTCAGAACCTTCGATTAGATTATTATTGATTGATTATTGATATTGATTACATTTGAGAGATTGAAAGCCCCATATCGACCTGCCGAAATCTTTGATGTTGGTGGAGAAGCAACACGAATGAGTGGATAAGAGAAACGAGGTGTGCAGAAACGTTATGAGATTATTTTCTGTGGAGCAGCAGAAAGGAGAGGGTTATACGGCTGGGCGAAGACTGCAGCTGATGCACCTCCTCCAATATCGACATCGCGCTAAACCAAGAACGGATATAAAATGAAACCCTATACAGTGGCCATAATGAAGCTTAATTCGATATTTCTCCCAAATTTCAGCCATTGTGTCACTTGACAGAGAACTATGGAGACCCGATATAACGGGAATAGAGGTTTGCAACCATCTGCCTTCAGAATGTCTATAGAAATAAGTTTCTGTCTATAAAATACCTCTGAAAGATCTTCTGCCTGTAGAAGACGCGAAAAAGTAGTTTTTCTATCGAATACCTCTTAGAACCCTATATATATAGAACCCCGTCTATAGAAGACTTCGAATCTACCTCTATGGAAAAAATAGAGAAAAATGTATTGTTTATGGAAGACCTCGAGAAAACCGTCTGTCTACAGAAGACCTAACGGAGGCATATATAAAAATAATCTAGGAGGTATACGACCCTAGAAGGACTTTTGTCTATGTCTATAGAAGACCTCAAATGATTATTTTGTGTATAGGTGAAATCGAGGACGAATGGGTGGAAGTCCGCCAGGAGCCCTTCTGTATTTGGAAGACCTCTAGGAGGTATATTTCTCATAAAAGACTTGTAGTTTGTGTATTGAAATCTGCTAGGAAGTCTCCTCTCTATCTCTATAAGATCCCAGGAGGACTTCTGTCTATGGAAGACCTCTAGGAAGCCTTCTGTCTATAGAGACCTGGAGACGCCATATTTCCTATGGAAGCCTTCTATTTTGTCTACAGAAATCCTTTATCTAAAATACCTTCGACTTCTGTTAATGGAAGTCCTCTAGTATTTTGTCTACAGAAACAACTGAGGAAATATACTGTATATAGACCCTTCTGTCTATAAAAGACCTCGAGGAGGAATATTTCCTATGGAAGACTTATATTTTGTTTATTGAAATCATTTAAGAGGTATCCTCTCTCTGTAATAGGAGGTACCCTCCCTTTATAAAACCCTAGAAGGACTTTTGTCAATGGAAGGCCTCTAGAAACCCTTTTGCCTATATCTTGTCTTTACAAACAAATAGAGAAGATATATTGCCTATGGAAGACCCTAGATGTCTATAGAAAACAGAACAAAAGGGGGTATATTTCCTATTTTGTCAATTGAAATCATTTAAGAGAACTTCTCTCTCTCTCTCTCTCTCTGTAATATCATAGAGGTGCCCTCTCGTCATTAGACCATAGAAGGACTTCTGTCTATAGGAACACTTCTTTCTAGATAAGACCTGGAGAGAATTATATTTTGTTTATAGAAATCATCTAGGATTTCATAGTAGACCCTAGAAGGATTTCGTAACTTACCCCAATAACACTGGGGAAAAAACTCCAAATGAGTCATATTGCACAAAAAACTTCCCTACCACATAATTTCCGCTATTTTCAACATCGCTGTTGGTTGAAAAAATCCCTAGTCCTACAAATCAAGAGCATCGTTGGCAGTTATTCCCAACTGCCGCTGAAGTACAAAATAATAATAAAATAAAACAAATGGATGGTTTTTCATGGTATATTTGTTATTTGAATAGCAGCAAAAAATAGAAGAAAAAGCAACATTCACATAAACAAAAATAACCAAAAGAATCTTTGCCTAGTTCTAGTGCCACTACTTGACTTTTTTTCTCCTAGCGAAAAAACAGCACTCGACAGCCCAACCACATATAAACCAAATTAAAGTACAATGGTCATAAATATTTGGTTATAACCATAAAAAGGATGCAAAACTTCAAATTCGATATAACCAAAAGAATCATAAGAGAGCCAGAAAAAAACGAAACAAACCGCTACTCAACTCTGCTTTTAAAAATTTTCGATGTTGCTGTTGTTGTTGTTGTTTTGATTAGTTAGGCTTCTTTTTGAATAGAGATTTTCAACCAAATGTATGGATGGTCGGTCGGGCGTTTGGACGATCTACATAAGAGGTTCACTGCTGCTGTAACAAAAGAAGGATACTTGAAATAGCATTTCATGCTCATTTCATTGCATAGAAATGAATCTGAGTTGTAAAAAAAAAACGCCAAATGAAAACCAAACAAATAGCAAAACCGAATATAACAACAACAGCAGGCAGCAGCAGCAATAACTAGCCGAGAGAAAGGCTTGCTTGCTTGTATTTATGGCAAGAAGAAAAACAAAAACAAACAAGCTAACAATTCACTTCACTTTACGAACAAATACTACTCAATTCAACCACGGACTGACTCCATGATTCTAGCAGCAGGAAATGAAAATGGTTGCCAAAGTGAATGGCTGAATGCAGAAGAAGAAAAAAACACACACACATACAAAAAACACATACGCAATGTATGGGTTAATAAATTAAACTGAAGTGGTAAGCAGGATAGCAGCCACTGATTTATGAAATTTTATTTATTTTTATTTTTTTCTGAAACGCGAATAGCGAATAAAGACTTCAAACGAAAAAAGAAAAATCATGTAAACAAAATATGTTTCTCTTCTGTGCTGTTGCATACTTTTAGGTGCTTTTAGAAGCAAATATATATTGCATAGCGTTTCAAGGGAAATTTAATTTAATCAAGGATTTACAACATATATAAAGGAATGGTTAGTTATAATTCCATGGTCCTCATTGGCTTTGACATTCAGCACACGGACTTCTATTACTTTTGGCTTTGAAAATTTTTCATATTGGTTAATGTACAAAAATATCGTCATATTTATTAGGGATACTATATTTATTTTGGGCCTATTAATAGAAATGAGAATATTTATTATTATCAAGTGGAAATGGCGTTAAGTTAGGTCGGCTGGAAAATCTACCGGGACTCTCATATGGGGTCTATGACATGGTGACATGTTGTCAGAAGGAAACAAAATACTAAACTTTATAGACACTCCAGTTGAAAAATTGACTCAAGACCTTGAACAATTAAAATATATCTAGGTGTTTCTTTGTCTATAGAAGCTTACGAGGAGGTATATTTCTATCTTGTCTATAGAAATAATTTTCTCTCTCTATCAGAACCTAGAATGGCTTCTGTATATGAAAGACCTCGTATAATTATTTTGTCTATAGAAACAAAATCAAGAAAATATATTGTGTATGGAAGATCTCCAGGAACCCTTGAAAAAGTATTTTGTCTATCGAAAAAATCGAGGAAATTTATTGTCTACGGAAGACCTCGAGGGGCTTCATATTTCCTATGGAAGACCTCTTTTTTCTATAGAAATCACCTAAAAGGTTTTCTATCCCTATAAGTGCCTCTGGAAACACTAATAACTACAGAATACTTCCAATAGGTATTTTATCTATAGAAAAAATAGAGGACATATATTGTCTATGCAAAACCTCTAGGAACCCTCATGTTTATTGAGGACCATTGAAGGTCTCCTTATTCTAAAAGACTCTAAAAGGACTTCTGCTTATGGAATACCTGTAGGAACCATTCTGTCGATAAAAGACCCCGAGAAGGAATATTTTCTATAGAAGATATTTTGTCTATAGAAATCGGACAAGTGGTCTCCTCACTCTATAAAATCCTAAAAGGACTTCTGCCTATGAAAAACCTCTAGGAACCCTTTTGTCTACAGAAAATCACGAGGAGTTATACATTCTATGAAAGACATCTACTTTGTTTATAGGAGAGGAGTCTCCTCTCTTTATTAGACTCTAGAGACTTCTGTCTATTGTAGATCTCTAGGAATCCTTTTGTCTAAAGAAGATTTTGAGGAGGAATATTTGCCTGTAGGTTTCCTATCTCTATAAGACCCTCGAAATGCTTCTGTCTATGGAGGACCGTTGGGAACAGTTATGACTACAGGATACCTAGAATAAGTATTTTATCTATAGAAAATATGGAGAACATATATTGTCTATGAAAAACCTCTAGGAACCCTCATGCATTCCTTTTATAAAACCCTTGAAGGACTTCTGTCTATATAAGACCTCTAGAAACCCTTCTGTCTATAGAAGATCACGTGGAGGTATATATTCTATGGAAAACATTTATATTGTGTATAGAAATCAACCTGGGGACTCCCCTCTTTATAAACCTCTAGATACTTCGATTTATAGGAAACCTCTAGAAACAATTCTGCCTATAGAAAAACTAGAAGAACTTCAGTTTTAAAAAATACCTGTTTTTGGGTTTCTTCTTTCAAATTTCTCTCGGAGGTTCTCTGTCTATAGAATACCTATTTTAGAGACAGAATAATTTCCTTAAAAGATTTCTGCCTATAGAAAAGGATTACCATTTTAGAAAACTTCTAGACTATGAGACAGTAAGAACAATTCCTTTTATAAAACAGCTGCAGAAGATCCGAAGGTCTACATAAATTCTCTTCGAGTTCTGCCAATAAAATTTCGTAACTGACATCGATATTCTTTAAAAAATCCACGCATTGTGTTGCATGTTGAAAAAATATTTTTTAAAAAATCCACGCATTATTTAGGTCCTTGAAACACAGTTCTTTAAAAAATTCAAGCCCTATCTATGTTCTTGAAAAACTATTCTTTAAAAAATGCTCGCAAAAAAGAAAAACGACTATTTGCATATTTTAGGAATTACTTGCTTTTTTATATAAAAGACAATTTACTAGCCGAATAAACAATGGAAGCTCTACTAATTCGCCCTATATAGTATTCGATTGCAAAATATAAAAAAGGGATTTCTATAAAAAGGTGATTTCCTTGTCTAGACTTTGAAAAAATATTCTTAAAAAATCCACGCCTTCTTCAGGCCCTTGAACAAATATTCTTTAAAAATCCTCGCCTTGTTTAGGTCCTTGAAAAAATATTATTTAAAAAATACACGCCTTGTTTAGAACCTAAAAAACTTTTCATTAAAAAAATTCAAGCCTTGTTTAGGTCCTTAAAAAAATATCCTTTAAAAAATCCACGCCTTGTTTAGGTTTTTGAAAAAAATATTCTTTAAAAAATCCACGCCTTGTTTAGGTCCTTGAAAAAAATATTCTTTAAAAAATCCACGCCTTGTTTAGGTCCTTGAAAAAAATATTCTTTAAAGAATCCACGCCTTCTATAGGTACTTGAAAAAAATATTCTTCAAAAAATACACGCCTTGTCTAGGCCCCTGAAAAAATATTCTTTAAAAAAAACACGCCTTTTTTAGGTCCTTGAAAAAATATTCTTTAAAAAATCCACGCCTTTTTTAGGTCCTTGAAAAAATATTCTTTAAAAAATCCACGCCTTTTTTAGGTCCTTAAAAAAATATTCTTTAAAAAATCCACGCCTTTTTTAGGTCCTTGAAAAAATATTCTTTTGAAAATCCACGCCTTTTTTAGGTCCTTGAAAAAATATTCTTTTGAAAATCCACGCCTTTTTTAGGTCCTTGAAAAAATATTCTTTAAAAACTCCACGCCTTGCTTAGGTCCTTGCAAAAAATATTCCTTAAAAACTTCACGCCTTGTTTAGGTCCTTTAAAAAATATTCATTAAAAACTTCACGCCTTGTTTAGGCCCTTGAAAAAATAACTTCTTTAGTAAATCCACGCCTTGTTTAGGTCCTTGAAAAAATAAATTCTTTAATAAATCTACGCCTTGTTTAGGTCCTAGAAAAAATAAATTCTTTAATAAATCTACGCCTTGTTTAGGTCCTAGAAAAAATAAAATCTTTAATAAATCCACGCCTTGCTTAGGTCCTTGAAAAAATAAATTCTTTAATAAATCCACGCCTTGTTTAGGTCCTTGAAAAGATGTTCTTTAAAAAATCCATGCCTTGCTTATGTCCTTGAAAAAATATTCTTTAAAAAATGCACGCCTTGTTTAAGTCTTTGCAAAAAAATTCACGCCTTGTTTAGGTCCTTGAAAAAATATTCTTTAATAAATCCACGCCTAGTATGGATGGCCCTTGAAAAAATATTCTTTAATAAATCCACGCCTAGTATGGATGGCCCTTGAAAAAATATTCTTTAATAAATCCACGCCTAGTATGGATGGCCCTTGAAAAAATATTCTATTCTATTTTTAAAAAATCCACGCCTTGTTTACGTCCTTGAAAAAAAAATATTCTTTAAAAAATCCACGTCTTGTTTAGGTCGTTGAAAAAATATTTTTTTAAAAAATATACGCCTTGTGATTTGTTTCAAAAATCCCCTTTTCCCAAATCGGCGTATATTTGTAAACATAGGTCTATATCTAATTTCATTTCAATATACAAAAATTTAATAGGAATACAATTTTCCTCCATATATTTTTTCAAGAGGTTCTATTTTATTATTGTTGTTGGGCAAAAATATGACAACAATATATTTATTCAAAAACTGCATTCGAATGCATTCAAGCAAAACAAGTGACTGCAACAGTTCACTGCATGGCAATTGCAATGCAACCCTTGTTATTTACGTTTTTTCATCTTGTGGATTTAAGTATTGCACAATGAATATCAGTGTCACATGCACACACACACAACTGCACTTCTATTCCCAAAACACAAATACATAGAATATTTGCATATAGCATATTTTCACATTATTTCGCATTAAATGTGAAAATGCGTATACGACGAATGCTATAGACTACAGCAGAAGCGACCACAATGAATTCGCTAAGATTGTGTGCAAAATTGCTGTAGATTTTTTGAAATTAAAATTTTTTCGGGTTTCAATCTGTCGAGCATCTACTGTGTCTTGTCGTTTTCGCGTCAGCATACTCATCATCATCATCATTAAACCACAGAGTTCCACTGCTATTTTCGGTATTTTTCTTGTTAGAATAATAACAATAATATGAAATCCCTCGACACGGGTATAATTTTTTGAGTGAAAAATGAACATAATGACAGCATAAGATGTGCAAGATTTGTGCAAACACAGACACACCCACACATCTATTTACGCATTTTTATATTTCACAAAATAATAATATGGGGAACAATGCTGTTATGTTTTTGTTGCTGTCATAGAAATCCTAAATGATGCCGTAAATATACAAATAAAATGTTGTATTTTTTATGTCTTATATTGTCATAAGAAAAGGCGTTTTATTAATATTGTATTTTTTCATTGCATACTCTTTGGGATGGCAAATATGGAAAAGGAAATATTTGCATATTTTTGGGGAGTAATTGTTGAGATATTTTATGTAGTATAAAAGACAATTTAATAGCCGAAGACCACGGTGTATTTTAATAAAAAAAATGGAGCCACTACTAATTCTTCCTTCAAAACTCCACGCCTTGTTTAGGTCCTTTCAAGAAATATTCTTTAAAAACTCCACGCCTTGTTTAGGTCCTTGCAAAAAATATTCTTTAAAAACTCCACGCCTTGTTTAGGTCCTTGCAAAAAATATTCATTAAAAACTCCACGCCTTGTTTGGGTCCTTTAGAAAATATTCATTAAAAACTCCACGCCTTGTTTAGGTCCTTTTAAAAATATTCACTAAAAACTCCACGCCTTGTTTAGGTCCTTTAAAAAATATTCACTAAAAACTCCACGCCTTGTTTAGGTCCTTTAAAAAATATTCATTAAAAAATCCACGCCTTGTTTAGGTCCATGCAAAAATATTCTTTAAAAACTCCACGCCTTGTTTAGGTCCTTTAAAAAATATTCATTAAAAACTCCACGCCTTGTTTAGGTCCTTGCAAAAAATACTCTTTAAAAACACGCCTTGTTTAGGTCCTTGCAAAAAATATTCTTTAAAAACTCCACGCCTGGTTTAGGTCCTTCCATAAAATATTCACTAAAAACTCCACGCCTTGTTTAGGTCCTTTAAAAAATATTCATTAAAAACTCCACGCCTTGTGTTGGTCCATATTCATTAAAAATCCACGTATCGGCATTAACAACACATGCAAATAGGACGAAGATAGCGTCACCTAGACGAAAATGGGAACGCTAAATAAGCAAGGACCTTAACTACTGCACAAAAATAAAGTAGGCTTTGTTTCTTGGAAACGATAGGTGGCAGCCTCATCATATAATAAAGGCCATAGCCGACCAATCACCTACATAGCGGGAATAATACAGTAACTAACGTCCGTCTGGATATATAACCTTAAACGGAGTAACAGGAGAAAATAACAAAAAGCCAAACTAGCAGATTGACAGGCGTTCTCAAGGGACTCCTCAGCCTGTTGGAACATGTATAGAATGTTAAGTGGACCAATTGGACCAGTTCGTAGTTCACTGCACAAACTTTTTTAAATCTTAAACCTAATTCATGACCTTAACCCGAGCTGTGCTAGCGTGACCATATGGTTTTTAAAAACGAAGACATTGACAGGAAAGTAAATTAAACAAAAACCAGTAAGGAAAGTGGTAAAGTCGGACTGGGCCAATATATGATACCCTTCACCACTTTGGGTATATTCTACATATGTATCCTAATAGACGACGCGTTTTTGTTATATATCTATATCTGTACCGATTTCAGGGAAACTTGCCAGAGACTAATTTATATTACTTCAGTACGTTGTGTCAATCGGCCTAGCTATGGATCTTTTCACTTAGCAACATCATTGTAGACTTAATTCAGTACCCTATACCAAAATTCGTTCAAATCGAAAGATATATAGGGATTTTGGTGCACCAATTACATAAAATGGGACAAAAATATATATGGGAGCTATTTCTCAATCTGAACCGATTTTCACGAAACATCATTGTAGCCTTAATTCAGTACGCTGTGACAAATTTCGTGCAAATCTAAACATTTCCAGGGACTTTAGTGAACTATTTACCTAAAATCGGGCGAAACTATATATTGGGGCTGTATCTAAATCTGAACCTATTTTCACGAAACTTTTCACACATCATTCTAGACTTAATTTAGTACGCCGTGCCAAATTTCGTGCAAATCGAAAGATATATAGGGACTTTGGTATACAATTTACCTTAAATCGGACGAATATATATATGGGAGCTATATCCAAATCTGAACCGATTTTCACGAAACTTTTCACACATCATTCTAGACTTTATTTATTACGCTGTGCCAAATTTCGTGCAAATCGAAAGATATATAGGGACTTTGGTATACAAGTTACCTTAAATCGGACGAAACTATATATGGGAGCTATATCTAAATCTGAACCGATTTTTCCCAATTTCAATAGGGTTCGTCCTTGGGCCAACCAAGTGACCTGTGACATATTTCATCCAAATCGGATCATAAATGCAACCTGTGCTTTGTTAACAAAAATACATGGACGGACGGACGGACATGCATAAATCGACTCAAAAAGTGATTCTATACATATTCTAAAAAGGGACCATGGGTCTATCTCGACTATTTTGGCCTGTTACAAACATATGCACAAAGACATAATACCCTGTACCACACTGTGGTGAAGGGTATAATAATCATGTCTGCATTTCGCATTAACGTCAACCAAACTACACCAAAAATCTTCTCGGTGTTTGTGTGTGTTAAACTCAGCCATCTGTCTCGTTCACTCAATTAACCTTTAAAATAACTGTGGCCTATTTTAGGCTTCTTGCTTAGAACTTGTAAAGATTTTTTTTTTTGTGAGTTTTGGACAATATTATATTTTTTGGGTACAATTTTTAAAGAACTCTTAGCACTACTCAACATCCTTAAACAAAAAAACGAATTAAAACTTTGTTTCTCAAGAACTTTTTTATGGTGGAAGTATGTGTCATTGTTCTTTACATATTGCTATTGTTTGCTCTTTTTTGTAATGTGTTTTTATCCACATTCACACACAACATGCTTGGGTGTTTGCTTCCGTTGTTTTGTATGCCTAAAAACCATTGGCATGTTTTTTAGCATCCATGTGTTTATTTTAAAAATGTAAAATTTATTTCATTTAAATAATAATAAAAACACATTTTGAGAAGACCACAATGAAATTTACATTATCCCTTTGACACATACTTTCAACACATCTATGTGTACATTACACACCTACACATTTTTGGGCCAACGGTAGTTCTGGCATTTAGGGATTTGCGTTACAAATTTTAAAGAATCTTTAATAGAAGAGAGACTTGTTATTTTGGGGTGGGGTAAAAAAAATAAATATAGAACAAGTAAAAAGGGCTTTCACTTTAGTATTGAGCGCAAATTCAGTAGTGTTGGCTTTTCAAAAATTGCTTATAAGATTGTTTCTTGCATCGTTCGGCGGGTCATGCCCCAGAGGGTGCATTTTCTATGCTTTATACAAGAAATATGGATTCATAATTTCACCAACCCACAATACACAATAAAATTCATTATAAAAATGTCGTATATTCTTAGATTATTCTGAAAAAAAAAATCGCTTCGAAAACTTCGTACATTATGGTATTAGTATTTGTATGGGATAAGCAGAACTTCGGGAATCAAAGGCTCAACTATCATTCACCACGAATAATTTTTATGATTTTTAAATATAAATAAAGCAGTTCTACTTTCCGAGAACCAATGTGAGTATAATATAAATATTTTTGAGTATATTTATTACTATCACTTTTTGAATCTGAAAATGGGTAGACCATATTAATGATATTATAAACAAAACTTAATGCAAAAGGAAAATCAGCAGACTTACCGGTATATTCACGGATTGAATGCGAGGGAAGCAATTGGTGTCGAAAAGAAAAGATAGTTTCCTGTGCCACTGCCCAGCCTTTTCAAGCTTCCGAATCTAATTCTTAGGAATTATACTTTTCATGATGGTGATGTGAATAGAAAAACCTTAAACACTTCACAAACAAAACAGAATACCTAGAAGTTTAGGACAATCAAATCCAAAGATGATCTCTTCTAAACTTACAGGTTTAAGTGTATGTCCTAATATTTGACATGTGGTGTCCCTCCTTTCAACCTTACCTAAACAAACCATTTGAATCGAGCCATGTATATTATCGATACATATTCAGATATTGCTCCCAAACATTATTCGTTCGGCTTTATGACCAAAAAGTCCTTCCAATCACAATGAAATTTGACTCATACAATTGAATTCGCATAGAGGAGGTATCATACTTTTAAGAATTTCAGTTTTGAATGAAATAATGGAAACATATTTTACAATTTTGAAGAAGTTGTGGACCAATATGTCCCATCTTCGAACATTATCTCGGCTTTGTGAAGAAATTTCGATGAGCAAATAATGTGTAATTTCGGATTCTTAATTACCTTTGTAGTGGAAGTTTCAGAAGGAATCGAGTGATAGGCTCCGCAGGTTGGAACGAATTGTATATTCTGTAGCATGATAATATTCCGTTATTTTGCATAAAAAATGTTGAACAATATGTGTTGGAGGAACCACAAGGAGTCTATTGATACCCCATATCATCGAACTTGATTTATTTTTGAAGAAATATTATGATGTGTAAAGTTTGGATCACATCGGTTATTTCCTCCGAGAGACGGATATTGTACTGAATGGAATTTCGCGTGAATACACTTGGGAAGTAAATCAAATATTTTGATAAGGAGAATATAAAAATGGGCGTACGGACATGGTATATTTTATATATATTTCTGGCCATGGCACCACTCTGTGACATTTCCGTTGAAAAGTTGATCATTTTTAGCAAAAACATACCCTGTACCGTTTGGCGTACGAATATGTGTTGTGTTGTTCAGAGTAACAAATAACTCATAAACATTTTCATGCGATACTTCGTGCTGGTTGCTGTTCATTGTGGGTCTTTATGAGTCTAATTGTGTTGTGTGTCGTGAAGGCTGCCGTGAGGACAGTTCCGTTGATTGTTATGTTGTCTGTTGCCGCGGATCAGTGGGCCCTTGGTGCAGTCCGTGAGGACAGCATGTTAATTATTTGTGTTCCGAGTTCGTCGCTGTGACTGGTGTTGGTGCGAACCGTGTTGCGACTTTCTGCTGCTGAAGCGTAGTGTGGTAAGTGGTATTTTTGACAGTACGAATTTGTGTCAAACTGGAAGAGGCTTTGGTCTCGAGACTAATCGGGCGTCTTCCGTACTGCGGGTGCAAGGTGCTTCTGGATCTGTCGATCGAACCTGACAGTTGGAGTGGACCTTGAAGAGCTTCGCTGGGTTGTATTTTCGCCCCTCCCCTAGGGGAGAGTGTGCCTTCTGCATGTTCTCCAATTGGTACATCACTACTGTGCTGGTGGGCGTTATTCCGCCTGTGGCTCAGCCACTGTGAGGTAGGCCAAACGACAGGAACTCACACAAAACACGCAGGTACTGCATGAACATCTGGTCATAACAAAGGTTTATTGTCGTTAAATTTCAAACAACTTGGGTATAGGGATTCGAATACCCATTATTTCATTTTCGTCATTGGTGGCCCTGGTCAATACCTATAGAATAATATACTTATAGATAAAGTATTAAAATTTTGAGCCGTTCGAATTAAAGGCTTTGAAAACATTGTTTCGAGAAAAAAATGGCTTGAACTTTTGAGATGTACTCTTGACGCATGTATAAAATCGATTCTGCTATACGGCAGTGAATCCTGGCTTGGAACGATACCATAAGTAATGTTGAGCTGTGGAACATAACGAACCAGTAACGCATAAACAGAACAGATTAAGCGTAGAAAATGGGAAGGATTGGCCACAGCTTAAGAAGAATGCCCACGGATCACGAAATCGAGGTTGACCAAGAAACCTCTGACGATGAATAATTTCCCAAGAACTAAGGTATGGGAAGCAGCTCTAAAATTATATGTTGATTTATCCAAGCTATCTGTTGAAACCATTTCTCCAGGGCCACCAGAACATTAATCGTGTTTTTTTTAAATAATATTTTTTCAAAGACCATGGCTGTAATTTTATATTTGGGATTTTAATTGGGTAGGAATAATGTTCGACATAGGTACAAGTTTTCGTTTCGCCCTATATTTTTAGAAAATTATGTTCTGATTTCATATTTTGTATTCGTATTGGGTGTCAAATAATCTACCTAAAAATTAAAAAAAAAATAGTTTTATTGGAAAGGAGTAATATGATCAAGGTCCTAAATCAATTTTCCAGGCTAAAAGTCTGTAAATTAATACTTTGTTTTCTTCTGGCAGTAAGAATAACCCATAAGGACAAATTCGCCCTTTTTGAGTTATAGCGTCATGAATTTGTTGCTGGTAACTCTAAAATTCATTAAGAAACCCCCTTATAACATAGTTTGTGGCTATTGCAGGTTATAGAGATTGAATGTTTACAATTAAGTCGAAGGAGGGAAAATTTTGTAAAATATATCCTCGTTCTATCTTAAGTCTTTGTGCGCCTTTTTCGTCATTATTTTCATGTATATTTATCGTAAATAATTCAGACGAACCCAAAATTTTTTAATGTAAAGACTTTCTGAACAAGAATCGGTTAAAATAGGGAAAGGAGGATAAAACATACGAATATTGGTTTCTGGCCTTTGTGACACTATCTAAAATCTCTTAAGCGAAGGAGGATATATATTACAAAAATATTCCACATTCTATTTGCCTACAGATATGACATCTTAAAAATCATGTAGTAATTGCAAAAACAGATATAAAGCTGTTTCTATAGGAACTTTATAGTTAGCAGCAAAAACTTCATAACTGAAAAACTTAAAACCAAAAACTCCAAAAGACCTATTGCGAAGTTGTTCTTTGGGTTCTTAGTATACTCGCCAAGGTGTCTCGTCGCTATGACGAAAGTTTATATTTCAATTAGTATATAATTTCAAACGAGGTAATGGAAATACGAGCACACCTATAAGTTAAGCATTCAAGAAGTTGTCTTCCTCTCTTTACATTAACTATTGTTGGTCTATAAGCAACTGAAATGATATTGACATCATGTATTGCTCCAATTTATATAACTAATCAAAAAATTGTTGAAGTTCTATAATTTTTCTAACACAATAACTCTTAAAAAATTAAAAAAAAGTTTCATATTTTTTAAAACACTAATTTTATAAATAATAACAACAAAATAACATACCAATTTTTTCAGATTTCTTTTCTCTCTATTTGTTTGTTTTTGTTTGTTTTTGTTTACTTTTCCACAATTTCACAGCCAGATGCATAATAGTGGCCAGCCATCATAGTATATATGCATGTATAATTTAAAAACTTAAAATATTTGTAAACATAAGCTCAGATGTAGATTATCAAGCAAATAGACACACAGACAAATGGCTACAAACACCCAGTACATTTGTACGTGTATCTCGTTTAAACAACAACAACAAAATATCCTTTAACAAATAACTACGTGAATACTACTATTCTCTAAACCAGCATGCAATAGTTGATGTTGTTATTTTCTTTACTTTTTTTGTTTTTCAACCACATGCTGAGAAAATTGTTGTACCACCAGAATTCAAAATAGAATAATGCATCTAGGACATATACAAATTTAATATGAAGTTGAATATGCATGAATGCATAAATACTCACAGACATAAATACATACATACGATATGTGTAGGAATTTAGCACGAAACACATATTTTAGATTAACAACAGTTTTATTTTGAAAACTTTTACTTAAATAACAAGATAAAAAAGGGATTGTTGTTACTTTAAATAATCTATATATATATGTGTGTGTGTGTATTTTTCTAAGAAATCCATCAGAGATTTTAACAATCACATTTTCGTTAACAAAAATTTTCTTCGAAATAGTAACACAAAACCTGTAATCAAAACTTTTTGCAAAAAACCCTTGTCAATGTCACACATTTGATATTTTGCATTCTGTGATTCGATATTATTAGAATTAAATATTTATAATTTCATTTCATAGAAATTGATCGGGATCATAATCCGAAAAATCTTATGGACAAATTGTTGAACTAATGTCAATAATTGGAGTCACAAAAAGAATGGAAAGGATGTATATTTGGTGTAATCGAAAAATCTCCAATATACTGATACATTAAAAGCATCATCGAAATGGACGGATTTTATGTGGATTAATAAAAAAAAAATTATTTTAATGTGGTTTACGAATATTTGTAAAAGTAATAACCAATTTTGGTTGGAGAAGGGGTTGTTTCTAGGCAACGATAGATTGCAGCCGCTAGAAACTAACAATAAATAAAATTGTACACACAACACTCCCAAACGTCCTATGATATATATAGTACTGAATATAGGGATAAAAAGTAAAAAAAATGTTTGCGCCTACATTTTGCCACTCCATAATTATGGTTTTGGATTAGGTATATAATTAAATAGATGCTATATTGACGGCATAACAGGTATACCATGTTAATTTTTTGAGAAGTTAATTTTTTTCATAAACAAGGAAAAGTATTTTAGTCGATGCTGCCGACAGATCCATACATTCTGTCGTGCAGAGGTGAGTGGATGAAAGAAGCCTACTGAAAGCATTGTACAGTCATATCAAACGGTTTTGGTAGATAGAAACGCATATTTTGTAGAAGAAGTATGAGCATGAGCAGGACGGCGATCCAAGCCACACGTCCAAAATCATGACAGAATATCTAGTTGAGCAGAATATCAGTGACCAGCACAAAGTCCCAACCTCAATTTGAACGATGACTTCTGTTCAATCGAAAGGCGAGACAGTCCAATCAGCAACCAATAATTTAGACGAACTTTGGCATCTGATGTTATTGGAAGAATATTTAATATGAATATTTTAAATGAAATTGGACAAAATTCCATGACACCTTAAAAAATAAGAATGAGTTGACCAAATGGTTCCATCTTGAGACATGGTATAATCTTGGTAAGGGCAATGCCAGAAGGGGCCGATATTCCCCATCTTCGAACTTAAACTAAGTTTGGAAGAAATATTAATATGTGCAAAGTTTGGATGAAACCGCTTACTCCCTTCGAGAATTATCGGGCGTATCAACCGGCCAGACTGGCGAACATTTGTAAATCGATTCACAATTATCTGAAACGGATTTTGTCCAAAGAAACATGGGGTGTAAAATCAATACAAATTTTTTGCCGTAGCAATGTGTATATACCACCATGTCATTAGGCTGTGGGTATACAAATAAAGAAAAAAACTTTTTTCAGCTAGACCGGCGCGAATATTGAACCCAATTAGACTCCAAATAATAAATTAAGCAACAACTCTACTTTAGTAAAAACGATCAGATTTTTCTGAAATTTTTTTCCAGAGATAGGTATTTTTACCCTAATTATGGGGATATCTTTTTTTCTTGGGGGACGTACCCGGTTATTTGACCCGGAAGTTCGGGAACAGGTACCCAGTTATATCCGGTTCTACGGATCAGGTTAATATAATTTTAAAGGATATAAAAATAGCTTTGAGTGGTGATATGATGGGGTTATCTCAAACCGTTTTGGGGATGCAGTCAAAAAACTGGGATTTGGACCCCGAATTTTTGAAAAACTCCCTAAAAGTCGAACATGGGCCCATTATAGTCACTCTCCAATCCTGACTCAAATGATAGACCACAATTTGCCCTTTCCAAAATGGTGCAATATGTGGCTGCATCTGCTTTGGATCAATATATATGGGCCTTAGAACCCTACAAAAATAAGGAAAATCTTTTTTGGGTGACAGACCATCGGCCGGAGACTTTCTCCTATGGGCAGATACCTATCTGCAAAAAGGTAAAACAATAAATTCAGAGAACTATGAGTATTAAAACCTTTTGGATCAATTAGATGTACAAATTCGGGCTTACCAGAAAAAAAATATTTCATCAAGACACCGTACCAGCGCTCAAGTGTTTTTTAACAATGGCTAAAATCAACGAGTTGCTTGAACACTCACCTTATTCTCCTGATTTACTCCCAGTGACTTTTACTTGTTTCCAAATCTAAAAGAATACCCTGCTGGCAATCGTTTTACCTCAAATGAAGATGCAAATACAGTTGTAAACCACTATTTTGAAGACCTTGATGAAAACTATTTTAATCAAGGGATAGAATTGCTAGAAAAGCGTTGAACTAAGTGTATTGAAGTTTCTAGAGATTATATTTAAAAATGAAAATATTTTTTAAAAACTTACTCTTCTCTTTCATTGATAGGCTAAGAACATACGGCCTTTGTAAAGTCACATAGCCCAAAGGTCGTATGTTAATAACTTGTATTTATCTCACAGTTAATGAGAAGTTGGATCTGCGAATTGAATTCAATTTTATCAAGGTCCGACATTTGGCTTCACTCTAGAAGCAGTAACATTACTCAAAAGACGTACTATATTTGGTGCATTTGGTAATATTAGTATAATATTGATAAGCTCTTTGAACATATTTTATGTTTAATATTTGAAATAGACAATCTCTAATAGTTTTCAAATTGAACAAAATTTATTTTTGACAGCTAATGAAATATTTGATTTCATTTTTCCAGAGATATTTGAAAAAAAAGGATAATATGCAATGAAATCACACATGGATAATTTACACATATACAAACACATCAGTTAAAATTGTCATTTAACAAATAAAAATGCTTTATTTGATTTACTATTTCCAGCTCATTTAACTGAATTTGAAATTCTCGCAATTCCAATCAGGAACAACAGCAGAAGCAGGAGTAGATAACATCATCGTAACATCATCGATTTCTCTTTCAATTGGTGTGTCCATCATCATATATATATGTTGGAGTTGGAATGTGTGATTACAACACTATAACTTTCTTTGCTGAACACGGTTGTCACTCTCATGCCATTTTGGAATGGAACAAAAGTGTTTTCACTTGTTCTGACAAAAGGAGACAAGGGCGACGGTGATGATGAACGAAATACAAAGAATGCTGCATTCATACATTTCCCAATAATGGTGTAAAGGGGGGATTAGGGTTGGGTTTTGGTGTTGCAAAAGAATTAAAGATACACGAATAACAAAAAATGGAAACTGACAAGAAATACGTTTCACACATCGATAGATTGTCGTTGTACAAAAGTGAAGAAAAGGAATAAAAGAAACCAAGAACTGAAACGGATTCCCATTTCGAAAAGCTAAGCCAGTAAGTGGGTTTTGTATGTGTCGTATGCCCTCTCGTTAGACAGTCTCGTCATTCAGTTTGTCTCAAATCGTAGATTTCTTTTTTATTTTCATCTTTGCAAAGCAAATACGTCTTGTAGTCGTTCGTATTCGCATTTATAGTGTTAGTTATCCTTTCACTCAAAGAAACAGCAATGAAAGAAAATTGCGAAGTTTGAAGGATGTGACAAGAACCAGCAGTTCTGTCGTCCATTGCAACTTTTATTATTCATTCATTCACTCACTCGTATGACAAAAAGCGGTTGAGGAAAGACGTATCAATGTGCGACTAACGCATGTATATCGTAAGTGTATCACATTGTCCGTCCACACATTCGTCTTCATGTCGGTCTATATGTCTGTCTGTTTCTTTGCAGGAGAACAAATGTACCATAAAATATAAATTGCATCACTTGAATACACACAAAAGTGAATTACAACTAAATTAAGGTTTGTTAAGGTATTATTGAAGTTGTTGACAAATGGGAATATTGCTATCGGTCGGTCTGGCTGTCTATCGGTTGGGGTTTCCTTCTTCCGAACCAAGGGTAAATATAAAATAAAGATATTATGTTTCCATTTTATGTGGTTACATGCAACACTTAGACAACAACTAAAGGGTTGCAATTGTGTGTGCGTGTGTCTGGAGTACAATTAGGTCGAGAAAAACAATTATTTATGAAAAGGACATGGAAAATCTGTAAGGTTCCTCCTATGAACAGGAAAGGTATATAACTGAAATTCCTTGTTAAATATCACCAACATCTAATATTTGGTTTTAAGGATAAACCTAAAGCGTGGATTTTTTAAAAGAGATTTTTTTAAGATCCACATAAGCCATGGATTTTTTTAAAGAAGACGTTTTTCAAGGGTCAACACAAGGCGTGGATTTTTTAAAGAAGACTTTTATCAAGGGTCAACACAAGGCGTGGATTTTTTAAAGACGACTTTTTTCATGGGTCAACACAAGGCGTGGATTTTTTAAAGACGACTTTTTTCAAGGGTCAACACAAGGCGTGGATTTTTTAATGAAGACTTTTTTCAAGGGTCAACACAAGGCGAGGATTTTTTAATGAAGACTTTTTTCAAGGGTCAACACAAAGCGTGGATTTTTTAAAGACGACTTTTTTCAAGGGTCAACACAAGGCGTGGATTTTTTAAAGAAGATTTTTTTCAAGGGTCAACGCAAGGCGTGGATTTTTTAATGAAGACTTTTTTCAGAAGGCGTGGCTTATTTAAAGAATATTATTTTAGGGTCTACAGAAGGCGTGGCTTATTTAAAGAATATCTTTTAGGGTCTAGATAAGGCGTGGATTTTTTAAAGAATATCTTTTAGGGTCTAGATAAGGCGTGGATTTTTTAAAGAATATCTTTTAGGGTCTAGATAAGGCGTGGATTTTTTAAAGAATATCTTTTAGGGTCTAGATAAGGCGTGGATTTTTTAAAGAAGATTTTTTCAGAAGGCGTGGCTTATTTTTTAGGGTCTAGATAAGGCGTGGATTTTTTAAAGAAGATTTTTTCAGAAGGCGTGGCTTATTTTTTAGGGTCTAGATAAGGCGTGGATTTTTTAAAGAATATTATTTTAGGGTCTAGAGAAGGCGTGGCTTATTTAAGGAATATTATTTTAGGGTCTACAGAAGGCGTGGCTTATTTAAAGAATATTATTTTAGGGTCTACAGAAGGCGTGGCTTGTTTAAAGAATATTTTGTAGGGTCTGGACAAGGCGTGGATTTTTTAAAGAATATTATTTTAGGGTCAAGAGAAAGCGTGGTTTATTTAAAGAATATTATTTTAGGGTCTACAGAAGGCGTGGCTTATTTAAAGAATGTTATTTATGGTCTACAGAAGGCGTGGCTTATTTAAAGAATATTTTTTAGGGTCTAGACAAGGCGTGGATTTTTTTAAATAATATTTTTTAGGGTCTAGAATAGCTTTTCAGGGTCTAGACAAGGCATGGATTTTTAAAAGAATATTTTTTAGGGTCTAGAATAGCTTTTCAGGGTCTAGACAAGGCGTGGATTTTTAAAAGAATATTTTTTAGGGTCTACAGAAGGCGTGGCTTATTTAAAGAATATTTTTTAGGGTCTACACAAGGCGTGGATTTTTTTTAAGAATGGCTTTTCAAGGTCTAGACAGGGCGTATTTAAAGAATACTTTTTAGAGTCTAGACAAGGCGTGGCATATTTAAAGAATATATTTTAGGGTCTAGATAAGGCGTGGATTTTTTTTAAAGAATAGCTTTTTAGGGTCTAGATAAGGCGTGGATTTTTTTAAAGAATAGCTTTTTAGGGTCTAGATAAGGCGTGGATTTTTTTAAAGAATAGCTTTTTAGGGTCTAGATAAGGCGTGGATTTTTTTAAAGAATAGCTTTTTAGGGTCTAGACAAGGCATGGTTTTTAAAGAATAGCTTAAAGAATAGCTTTTTAGGGTCTAGACAAGGCATGGTTTTTTAAAGAATATCTTTTCAGGGTCTAGACAAGGCATGTTTTTATACCCTACACAACTATGTTGTCAGGGTATTATAGCTTTGTGCAGTCCCAAGAGTTTGTAACGCCGCGAAATATTAGTCCTAGACCCACCTTTAAGAATACCGATCGTCATATCTCGACTAGCTGAGTCGATATAGACATGTGTGTTCGTCCGTCCGTCTGTCCTTTATAATTTGTAAACACGATACAGGCCACAGTTATGGACCAATCTTCACGAAATTTTGCATGTAGGATGGGTCCTGTCCAAAGAAGACCCCTATTGTTTTTGGAAAAGATCGGTCAATATTTAGGGGATGAAATGGACCAAAAACTTTATTTTTGTCTGATTTTCTGGTCGCTCCATCACAACACAAACCACGGTGAATGGATTATAGATAAGTTATATGTTATATGTACTGAATGTTGGTAATATTCGAAAAATATGTCAGTGTAAGGAAGAGGTGATGTTGACCTCTAATCTAGAAAGAGGGTGCAACTATCAGGAAATATTACCCAGGCTGGGAATTCCTTTTTACCATAATTCACTTTAAGCAATCTTTTTTTAAATTCTCTTCCCGTATCATTTTCTACTCCCTCAAAACAAAAGCATTGAACAATGTCGTGTTCCTTTAATGACAGCATGTGTTTGACATGCATCAGCGATGCAACGGAAGACCGAGCAAAAAAAATAACACTGGTGTAATTTAAAGACATTTCATGATCCTGAACCATCAATGCCATCACCGCCACTGCCAATGAAGGAATTGCACTAGGCTCCAAAACAAGAATAGGAACACAAAAAAGAATGACGGATGAAAACAAGATGCCAGGACAATTGTTCGACAAGTCTATTTTACGGCTGTCGCATTACTTACGACACCACCTCTTTTTAGATCGCTGCTTGTAATCAAAGTAATTGTAGGTGTTAGCACTGGGAACAAACATGTTTAATTGGGTTCCTGGTTTTCTTTATGGTTCCTTTTTCAGCATTCACTTCTTTCATTCATTTTATTTTTCCATCGTGTTTTTTCTCTTTGAAATATTTTTCTTTTTGTCTGATTTTCATAATTTAATACTAGAACTACCGAAGCATAAAATATTTATTCATGGCCATAGCAAAAATTGAAAGCGGAGCAAATTTAATAGCTGTGAAAGATGGGCATTGTTAGAAAAATTCCAAAGGAGGAATTCATAATTTGCCAGCGGAAATTGTACAAGGACAAACGGGTATTTAAAAAAATGGAAGGATATGAGTCCACCACATAGAGATGGTGAAACTATCACTGAATCTAAATATATAACTGGTGCATTTAGTTTGTGTCTATTTTAGTTATCGAATATTCCTATTCTATTTTGTTTCAAATTAATTACAGGACATGTACCTTATGATTGAAATATAATCCTCAACATTGTTGGGTTCCTCATCCTTTTGAAAGAAGTATACAATTTTTCCCTCCAAGCTACCAATATTTAATAAATATAATATTAAGAAAAAAATGTCTGCTTCTGTGATTGTTTTTTGTTATTCCCACAAAATAAATATATTATATACACCTGTCATTTACAGCAAACAAAGTCATTTGTAAATGTTGATTACTTATGCAAAAGCCAAACCACATAATGATAAATATCAGAGCACGTTTTACATTAGAAATGCAAAATTACATTGTGGTTCATAAAAAAAGAAAATAAATCTGAAGCTATGTCTATATTTCATATCTTCAAGGATTTCATGATAAATTTTGTACAGTAATAAAAAGCAATAAGAAAATATGTTTGTGAATAGTTTATGTGCCTGAAAACAATAATATTTCCAAGGAGAATTATTAAGCCTAAAACTATGTTTTAATAAAAAATATATATTCTTTAACAAAATCCACGCCTTAAAGATGGTGGTTGAAAAAATATTCTTTAAAAAAATCCACGCCTTAAAGATGGTGGTTGAAAAAATATTCTTTAAAAAAATCCACGCCTTAAAGATGATCGTTGAAAAATTTTTTCTTTAAAAAATCCACGCCTTAAAGATGGTGGTTGAAAAAATATTCTTTAAAAAATCCACGCCTTAAAGATGATCGTTGAAAAATATTCTTTAAAAAATCCACGCCTTAAAGATGATCGTTGAAAATTTTTTTCTTTAAAAAATCCACGCCTTAAAGATGATCGTTGAAAATTTTTTTCTTTAAAAAATCCACGCCTTAAAGATGATCGTTGAAAATTTTTTTCTTTAAAAAATCCAGGCCTTAAAGATGGTCGTTGAAAAAATATTCTTTAAAAAAAATCCACGCCTTAAAGATGGTGGTTGAAAAAATAGTCTTTAAAAATCCAAGACGTAAAGATGGTCGTTGAAAAAATATTCTTTAAAAAATCCACGCCCTATAGAGGACCGTTGAAAAAATATTATTTAAAAAAACCACGCCTTATAGAGGACCGTTGAAAAAATAATGATGATCGTTGAAAAATTATTCTTTAAAAAAACCACGCCTTATAGAGGACCGTTGAAAAAATAATGATGATCGTTGAAAAATTATTCTTTAAAAAAACCACGCCTTATAGAGGACCGTTGAAAAAATAATGATGATCGTTGAAAAATTATTCTTTAAAAAATCCACGCCTTAAAGATGGTCGTTGAAAAAATAGTCTTCAAAAAAATCCACGCCTTAAAGATGGTCGTTGAAAAAATATTCTTTAAAAAAATCCACGCCTTAAAGATGGTCGTTGAAAAAATGTTCTTTAAAAAAATCCACGCCTTAAAGATGGTCGTTGAAAAAATATTCTTTAAAAAAATCCACGCCGTAAATATGGTCGTTAAAAAATGATTCTTTAAAGAAATCAACGCCTTAAAGATGGTCGTTGAAAAAATATTCTTTAAACAAATCAACACCTTAAATATGGTCGTTGAAAAAATATTCTTTAAAAAAATCTACGCCTTAAAGATGGTCGTTGAAAAAATATTCTTTAAAAAAATCCACGCCTTAAAGGTGGTCGTTGAAAAAATATTCTTTAAAAAAATCCACGCGATGGTCGTTGAAAAAATATTCTTTAAAAAATCCAAGCCGTAAAGATGGTCGTTGAAAAATATTCATTAAAAATCCACGCCTTATGGATGGGACTTGAAAAAATATTCCTAACAAATCGTTGAAAAAATATTCTTTAAAAACCCACGCTTTATAGTTGGTGGTGGAAAAAATATTCTTTAAAAAATCCACGCCTTAAAGATGGTCGCTTTAAATATGTGCTTTAAAAATCCACGCCTTATGGATAAGCCTTGAAAAAATATTCTCTAAAATATCCAAACCTTGCTTATGTCCTTGAAAAGATTTTTTTTAAAATCCAAAGCTTGTTTAGGTCCTTGAAGAAATATTCATTAAAATCCAAACCTTGTTATAACCACAAGGCGTGGATTTTTAAAAATATTCTTTAAAAATTCACGCCTTATGGATGGGCCTTGAAAAAATATTCTCTAAAATATCCAAACCTTGCTTATGTCCTTGTCCTGACCCTTAAAAAAATTCTTTAAAAAGTCCACGCCTTGTCTTGACCCTTGAAAAAAATTCTTTAAAAAGTCCACGCCTTGTCTTGACCCTTGAAAAAAATTCTTTAAAAAGTCCACGTCTTGTCTTGACCCTTGAAAAAAATTCTTTAAAAAGTCCACGCCTTGTCTTGACCCTTGAAAAAAATTCTTCAAAAAGTCCACGCCTTGTCTTGACCCTTGAAAAAAATTCTTTAAAAAGTCCACGCCTTGTCTTGACCCTTGAAAAAAATTCTTTAAAAAGTCCACGCCTTGACCCTTGAAAAAAATTCTTTAAAAAGTCCACGCCTTGACCCTTGAAAAAAATTCTTTAAAAAGTCCACGCCTTGACCCTTGAAAAAAATTCTTTAAAAAGTCCACGCCTTGACCCTTGAAAAAAATTCTTTAAAAAGTCCACGCCTTGACCCTTGAAAAAAATTCTTTAAAAAGTCCACGCCTTGTCTTGACCCTTAAAAAAATTGTTTAAAAAGTCCACGCCTTGTCTTGACCCTTAAAAAAAATCTTTAAAAAGTCCACGTCTTTTCTTGACCCTTGAAAAAAATTCTTTGAAAAGTCCACGCCTTGACCCTTGAAAAAAATTCTTTAAAAAGTCCACGCCTTGACCTATGAAAAAAAATTGTTTAAAAAGTCCACACCTTGACCCTTGAAAAAAAATCTTTAAAAAGTCCACGCCTTGACCCTTGAAAAAAAATTCTTTAAAAAGTCCACGCCTTGACCCTTGAAAAAAATTCTTTAAAAAGTCCACGCCTTGTCTTGACCCTTAAAAAAATTGTTTAAAAAGTCCACGCCTTGTCTTGACCCTTAAAAAAATTCTTTAAAAAGTCCACGTCTTGTCTTGACCCTTGAAAAAAATTCTTTAAAAAGTCCACGCCTTGTATTGACCCTTGAAAAAAATTCTTTAAAAAGTCCACGCCTTGCCTTGATCAAAACTAGATGACATAATCTAGGCTAAGGTTTAATTTCAAGTCTTAAATTAAAACGTAATTACTCATTGATTTTATTCTACTACAATAGCCCACAACAACATCCACAAGTGCTCAACACTTTAATGCCCACACACCAACCACTCTCCCTCTTAGAATATACTATATGCGCAGCAATTAAGTTAGGCTATGGCGAACTTAAAAATTAGACATTAAATTGGAGAAAATCCCGACTATGGGGCATGCCAAAACATTTATCGCCTCTATCTTACAAATTCCAGTTCAATAGTTTTAACCTTGTTTAAAAAATCACAACGACATACATACACAAATTTCATACACAGAAACACATCACTTAATAATAAGAATAGTGTAGTTAGGAAATGTCAAAGTTCACACAAATTGAACATGTTTAGAGCTTGGGGGCAAAACTAGACGAACCAACCAACCACCACCACTCACTGTACACAAAAGCTAACGGGAAGGAAGTGGAAGTGAGGCAACAAATATTAACCATATTGGAAGCACATGCACACACACACCCACACATAGTATATGAGAACCAATACATACAAACATCTTTCATAAATACATCAACGGCAATGGATAACCTCAGCTAACCAACAAACATCCTTACAGCGACAACGACGGTTTGACAAGATGAGACGAGATGTTGATGGCGACGAGAACGATGCAATGTGTTGTGTAAACAACAAACCATGCCTATAAGGTAGGTTAGGGCCACAGAGGCAGGAGCACCAACAGCAGCAGCAGATGATGATGATGAAAAACTTGTTCGTGTATTCACAATTGGATTAAGGCATTTTGTAGTGGATGACTGGTTCGTTGGTTGGTTTCCTTTTCCCTACCACCACCTACATCACTATCGCAAATATCAACATCACCACCCCCCACCACCATCACCTTTACCTTAAGGCTACGGAAAATCTATCTTGAAAAATGTTTCCTAAGCTGAAAATTATGAAATCATTTTCCATTTACAAAACAAAATGTTAAATGGCTTAGATGAACTGTATATTGAGTGGGTGGATGGAAGGCAGGCAGCTGGGGGTTTTTATGAAGTATGCGCTTATCTTGAAGCAACTAAAACATAAATTATAAATATAAACACACACATGCACGCATGCAGCCAATATATATTCATCTAAATAGCATCTGATAAATTCATAACTATTAAAAATCGTGTGATATAGTTCATTGTAAACAAAGTGCTAACATCAGCATTGTGTTGTTGTTTGAGAAAATATATGGGGCATGAGAGAGTGGGGGGTGGGGGTTGGGTACCAGAGATTAAAGAATATCATTTTGTTTATTTAGGCTAAATAAGGCTTTGTTTGCGTATTTAAGTGAAAAGTTGTTAACACAATGTCTTAACAACACAACAGTGGTTACAAGTGAGAAATATTGAACATTTTAAATAGTTTAACATTTTTTGAAGTTATAAAAATTCAAAAGATATAATCATTTTATTTTACAATCAAAATTACACCGTGAAACAAAATTCTATTGTTTGCAAAATTATCAGAAATGGCCAATTGATTGTGATAGAGGGACTGAAAATAGAAGACAAGTGCATCGGCGTTTTGAAAATTGTCGTCGAGAGGTTACATAAAATGAGGAAATATTCGGCTTAGGACTTTTTGAAATACTTCCATATCAGGTATATAGTGCCTTTTGTGAATCATAGCCTTCCATCGACTCATTGAATGAGACTTATCGGTCCCATTTCCCAATAATGATTAAAAATACATTTAAAAATTTCAGGTACTAGTCAAGGCGTGTAGTTTTTAAAGGAATTTTTTTCAGGGACTAGCCAAGGCGTGGAGTTTTGAAACGAAATTTTTCCAGGGATTAGCCAAGATGTGAAATTTTTAAAATTTTAATATTTTTTGAAGGACCCAAACAAGGCGCCATATTTCCAATATTAAATATATTGGTAAATATTCGGTTTAGGACTGCTTTAAATACTTCCATATCAGGTATATAATGTCTTTGGCAAATCTTAACCTTCCATCGAATCTTATTGAATGAGTCTTATCGGTCCCATTTCCCAAATAATGTGTAACAAGTGAAAAAGCGTTAAGTTCGGTCGGGCCGAACTTTGGATACCCTCCTTATGGCAAATTAGTGAGTATACACTTTCACATGGTGAAAATGTGCCTCATCGAATTATTGGTTCTAGATGCCATGTTTCTTTGGACCAAATTCGTTTCAGAAAAATTTGATTTCATCCCATCTTATTATGTCTTCCAAACTTTGTTCAAGTCCGAATTTGGGGAATATCGGTCCATGGCTTCTGGTACCTCCCACACAGGGGCTACGGCTAAACCTAAATGCGGGCTATAGTTCACATATAGTTCATTATCGAACCGAACGTTCTAGTTTTTTATCTTGATATCATTCGCAGGTGAAATGATTACAACAGAATGTTAGAACAAAATATAAAAAATGGGGTTATATGGGGACTACGCCTAAAAGGGGTTGACTATTAATAATTTTTGGCAGGGAGATTTGTTTCCATATACGGCTACAAAATACCAAATTTCAGTGATTTCGGTTGAAAAACGCGCTCAAGAACCTCAAAATGCCAAAATTAGGGGGTACCTTTATATGGGGACTACCAGAAAAAATGAACTTATACTTATAATTTTTAGTGGAGATATATGGTACCAAATTTCAGCGAATTCGGTTGAAAAACGCGCTCAAGAACCCCGAAATACCGAAAATTGGGGGTACCCTTATATGGGGGGCTACCTGAAAAAATTTACCTATATTTATAATTTTTAGTGGAGATATTTGGTACCCAATAAGAACCCAATGTACCAAATTTCAGAGAATTCGGTTGAAAAACGCGTTCAAGAACCCCGAAATACCAAAAATTGGGGGTACCCTTATATGGGGGGCTACCTGAAAAAAATTACCTATATTTATAATTTTTAGTGCAGATATTTGGTACCCAATAAGAACCCAATGCACCAAATTTCAACGAATTCGGTTAAAAAACGCGCTCAAGAACCCCGAAATACCGAAAATTGGAGTACCCTTATATGGGGGGCTACCAGAAAAAATGGACCTATATTCATAATTTTTTGTGGAGTGATTTGGAACCTATTAAGAACTCAAAGTACTACATTACAACCAATTCTGTGGAAAAATACGACCAAAACCCCAAAAATACTGAAAATTAGGAGGTACCGTTATATGGGGGCTACAAGAAAAAGTGGACCTATATTTATAATTTTTTGTGGAGACATTAAGAACCCAATGTACGAAATCTCAGCGAATTCGGTTGAATAACGCGCTCAAGAACCCCAAAATACCGAAAACTTGGGGGTAACCTTATATGGGAGCTATGCCTAAACGTTGACCGATATATCCCATCTTCGAACTTGACCTGCCTGCAGACAAAAGACAATCCTTTGCAAAATTTCACCACCCTATCTCAATTCCTTCGGAAGATAGCGTGATTACAACAGACGGACGGACAGACGGACGAACATGGTTAGATCGTCTTAGAATTTTACCCTGATCAAGAATATATATACTTTAAAGGGTCGGAAATGAATATTTCGGTGAGTTACAAACGGAATGACAAAATTAATATACCCTCCATGCTATGGTGGAGGGTATAAAATACATTTTAAACGTGATTTCTACAACGTATAAAAAAGTATCGTGGATATAGCCTTCAACCTCTGACATATGTATTCTGTATTCTTGCTTAGGGAGGTCAACGGAACCACTGTCGTATTTAAAGGTGTGAAAAAATGTGTTAATTTGTGAAGAAGGTACATGAGATGATTTGCACAGATTATTTATAAAGTTTTATCAAAGAGTACCGTTTAAATGCAGGTTTAGTAAAAATATTAATGGATAAAAACAGATACTCTATTTGTTTGATATGAAATTTATAAATTTCTTAAATGAGGGGTACTAGAGGAATTGGACCAATCATTCCAATCTTGAAATTTGATTTTTATTTGGGAAACATATTATAAATTTGATATTACGTCTAATTTATATGAGATTTAAATATTTTTTATTTGGAAAAAGCTGGATATTGGGATTCATAACGTTGGACAAAACAAAAAAAGCTGGACATAAAAACGAAAATAATTTTGAATAATTATTATTTAAGTGTCCATTGTTTTAAATATTACACTGTGCAATACTGTGTGTACATTAATATTATCCGGATCTTTCTTCTCGGAAGATTTCTTTGGAAGAACATATCATTCTTTTGTCTCAAGTTCGTTTGAGCCGTCCTTTTGAACTTTAAATAGAATACAACATGACAAAGTTTTTTGAGATTCAAATATTCCACAAACATTTAGCTCACACTATTTCAGATACGGTTCCCAAAGTCCTTGCATTGGCTGTGCTATCCTGCCAAATTTATACTTTCTGTAAAAATACTTCCCAATAATCGGAATCTTCCAGTTTACCTTAAAATTTCTGTAGAAAATACTTGAAGGCCCCAGTCAAAATTTGTTTGCCTTTAGAAGAGTCCAAGATTCTTTTGATGTATCTTCCATTTAAATAAACCCTTCCAAATGTATACTTCCTGTCGAAGACCTCATAAACAAATTATTTCTCCAAAATGAGTGGCCATATATTGGAGAATATTACGACGAACAACGTATGGATGCATCGGTTACTCCCTTTAAGAGTTATTGTGGGCACCAGGAAGCAAATCTACTGACATACCTAAATCGACAGAAAATAGAGGTCTAAAACTAATAATTGAATGAGGCACAGTGTATATACTATCATACGGGATGTAATGTCGGCGATCGTTACGAATTTTATGGCCATCGATGACACCTATATTTTTCGTTAAAGATCGATTTAAGTCTACAGGGTCCAATGGTTAATTAAGACATTTTTTTTGCTCATAGACCACAATTACTATTCGAGCACCAGGACATTTTAATACGGAAGGAGATTTACGGAAGTAAAAGTCAAAGTAGTAAGCTAAGGATAGTTATTTCTAGAAAGACTAGACATTTTTCGAAACGGATCGGAAGTGAAATTAAAGGTATAAATATTGCAATGTGGAGAATTTCTAGAATATCACATACTATTTCCATGAGATATTAAGAGAGCGAAAGAAAACCGTTGAGTACGAATTTGGAAAAATTGGTCGACTGGACCACTTCAGCAGAGTAGACCGGTTGTTTTTTAAAATTTCGAAGATTTAATTATTATAAAAAAATCCTAAAAATACTCAATATAGGTACATATTCTGACATATTTTCCATTATTTCTCCCTTCTTGAATATAGGGCTTCCACAAAACATCGCCAACATACTAGATTATTCCTTTTGTTAGTTTCGTTAGAAATCAGTTTTTTTCATATTATTGTCCAAGGTGATGCCATCTAGTGTGGCCTAGAAACAAAGTCTCCTTGTTTTTAGTGAATTGGTTTATGTCCTTGCTTATCTAGTGTTGCCAATTTCATCTGGATGGCACTATGTTTTTAAAAACTATAATTGTTCTTCACTTGTAATTTCCCACACTTTCATGAGGGAAGTTCGTAAAAACCTTGGAAATTGTTTGCTCTCATGTTTATTATTTTCTTAAATTTACTTCAACAACATCTACTTTTTTCTACTTCGAACCACTGTGCTTCTCTATAATATAATTAACAGCATGATATTGGAATGCACGTGTACACATTCTATAAGTATTAATCAAATCGAGCTTTATTCCTTTGTTCTAAAGATATGTATTCCCTTCCTTCATTTCTTTTGAAATATTTTTAAACAATGGGGTACATCCTAGGCAATTGTTGGGTACAATGTCAATAAAGAGGAAATTTTTCATGTAAAATAAAAAAATTAATTAATTAAAAAAGCATGGGGCCGAGCAATATCTGCACCTTATTTCAGTTTGTAATATTTATTGTGATGATTATTCAGTGAAAATATAAAGGTGAGCATAGTTTGCATCAAATCGGTCCATATAACATTTATAAATCGACCTCTAGTGAAGGATCATCATCACTTGTTGATGGAGGTACAAAAAGGTGGTGTTGACTGATAGTGGTCTCCTTCGGACTTGATCTAGGTTTGATCGAATGTTATTTGGAAGAATTTTGTAGCGTGATACAGTTTTTATGCTCTGATACTAATTGAAGAATCACTTATTTCACATCTCCATAAAATGATTGTTGAACCTTTCAATAGCAAAATGCTTGTCTCGGTGTTTGGAAATAGTAAGAAGTTAGGGATGTACGACAGATGTTTCAATAGGCTTGGCCCATTAAAATTTCTTTGCGTCAGGTTTTCATGCAATATCGAATATATGCTGGTAGAAGAAATGTCCATGGTCGGGCATAGTAGAATTCATTCAATCAGTTTCTCAAAATGCTACACGATGGGACTTATTGCCCTATCCAAATGTAAGATTATCAAATCATTTATTAAATGATAATCCACTCCGAATGATGTGAAAAATCGAGGATTGACTTCAATTACAGAAATAAATTTTTATTTCTAAGTTAGAGTCCCGGGACGAACTTTTTATACCCATTTAGATGGACATTCGAAATATCTATGTTTTGATATATTATTGGTAGGATTATTTGAAGTCCAATGGAAACAGAAAAGATGAAATTGTAGCCAGTTTGAGTGAAAATTTGGCCAAATTTTTACCCAATGAAAATACAAAATTTCAATTTGTTAGAAACCCGATCCTTAACTTATAATACTGATTTTTGGGAAATATAGTTATAACGGAGACATACAAAACGAGGACCGACGTATCCCATTTTCAATACCATCCTAAAATTTCTACGGAAAAAGTGTCTATAGCGATAACATTCGCATACATCCATTTATACAGGATCAGGACTATAATATACGAAAATTAACACAAATTTTTAGGTTTTTCAGGGATAAACAGGTATTCTTCATATTTTATATTACTAATTAATTTTGTTTCCAATACATAATATGTTATATATATATATAGGTTTTATAAAACTTACTGCAGCTAAATTATTTAGGGAAATCTGGATACATACCTGCAAATATATAAGGAAAGAAATAAATATTTAGTAAATTGTAACATTTATTTCATATATGTTATATACAAAAAATCCACCAAACATTTATGACAAATTAAGCATTAATATAAGTAAAAAAGCCAGTAACAATTTAAAATTCATTTGTTTACAAATTAATAGAAAAACAAACGCTATTAATTTGTAATACACACACGAAAAACCGTCATCATTTGCATAGAAATTGAAGCCCACACACGGACGAAAAAAAGGTGTCTTTACATTTAATAAATGCAACAGATTAAAGGTTGTCATATTTTTAAGCTGTTGTTGCTATGGCTTGTGCTGTCATAATAAAAACCACAGGATATTAAATTAATTGAAAATCTATCGTAACAGTTTTGCCAAAAACAACAACAAAACAAATAACATATATGCTATATATAACCATTTTAAAGAGGTTAAGTAAACAGATGATGACTGGCATACTTTAAGGATTATTAAATAAATTTTATAGCAGCGACCGAACATACGGTTGAAAAATCAATGACACAAAAACAAAACTCCCATATTCTCAATAACAGAAAAAAAAAAAATATTTCACACACATACACCCGCACACACAATTGAATTTTCTTGGCCACAATTGAATTTTCTTGGCCAGGCGTTTTAAACAATTAAATATAAATGAGATATATTTAAATGGAAAAAAGAAAAAAATCATGAGGCAAATCATTTTTTTTAAGTTAATAAATAAGCCTAAAGAATAATTTAGTAATAGCAAAAAAAAAACAAAAATATATAATAATACATTTAAAAGATAAAAGAGAATACAATTATGTTCAGAGCACTGAGCAAGGTTTCAATTTTCTTATATGAATAAATAAATATTTTTTTAAAAACTCATTGCTTGGGTCCTTAAAAATATTCTTTAAAAAATCCACGCCTTGTCTACTACTTGAAAAAATATTCTTTAAAAAATCCACGCCTTGTCTACTACTTGAAAAAATATTCTTTAAAAAATCCACGCCTTGTCTACTACTTGAAAAAATATTCTTTAAAAAATCCACGCCTTGTCTACTACTTGAAAAAATATTCTTTAAAAAATCCACGCCTTGTCTACTACTTGAAAAAATATTCTTTAAAAAATCCACGCCTTGTCTACTACTTGAAAAAATATTCTTTAAAAAATCCACGCCTTGTCTACTACTTGAAAAAATATTCTTTAAAAAATCCACGCCTTGTCTACTACTTGAAAAAATATTCTTTAAAAAATCCACGCCTTGTCTACTACTTGAAAAAATATTCTTTAAAAAATCCACGCCTTGTCTACTACTTGAAAAAATATTCTTTAAAAAATCCACGCCTTGTCTACTACTTGAAAAAATATTCTTTAAAATATCCACGCCTTGTCTACTACTTGAAAAAATATTCTTTAAAATATCCACGCCTTGTCTACTACTTGAAAAAATATTCTTTAAAATATCCACGCCTTGTCTACTACTTGAAAAAATATTCTTTAAAAAATCCACGCCTTGTCTACTACTTGAAAAAATATTCTTTAAAAAATCCACGCCTTGTCTACTACTTGAAAAAATATTCTTTAAAAAATCCACGCCTTGTCTACTACTTGAAAAAATATTCTTTAAAAAATCCACGCCTTGTCTACTACTTGAAAAAATATTCTTTAAAAAATCCACGCCTTGTCTACTACTTGAAAAAATATTCTTTAAAAAATCCACGCCTTGTCTACTACTTGAAAAAATATTCTTTAAAAAATCCACGCCTTGTCTACTACTTGAAAAAATATTCTTTAAAAAATCCACGCCTTGTCTACTACTTGAAAAAATATTCTTTAAAAAATCCACGCCTTGTCTACTACTTGAAAAAATATTCTTTAAAAAATCCACGCCTTGTCTACTACTTGAAAAAATATTCTTTCCAAAAAAATATTCTTTAAAAAATCACGCCTTGTCTACTACTTGAAAAAATATTCTTTAAAAAATCCACGCCTTGTCTACTACTTGAAAAAATATTCTTTAAAAAATCCACGCCTTGTCTAAAAAAAATATTCTTTAAAAAATCCACGCCTTGTCTACTACTTGAAAAAATATTCTTTAAAAAATCCACGCCTTGTCTACTACTTGAAAAAATATTCTTTAAAAAATCCACGCCTTGTCTACTACTTGAAAAAATATTCTTTAAAAAATCCACGCCTTGTCTACTACTTGAAAAAATATTCTTTAAAAAATCCACGCCTTGTCTACTACTTGAAAAAATATTCTTTAACAAATCCACGCTTTGTCTACTACTTGAAAAAATATTCTTTAAAAAATCCACGCTTTGTCTACTACTTGAAAAAATATTCTTTAAAATATCCACGCCTTGTCTACTACTTAAAAAAATATTTTTTAAAAAATCCACGTCTTGTCTTGGGACATCTTCATAAGTTCTCGCAAACAGGACCTAGTCGTTGAAGCTCCCTCGAAGCTGTAATTCTCAAGTTCCACAGTTCGTCCGAGTCTACTGGACGTCTTGCGCGTTGATACCATCATCTTGGTCTTCTCGCCGTTTACTGCCAGACCCACATTGGCAGACTCCTTCTCAATTTGTTCAAAGGTGGCTGTTACCGCTCTCAATGTTCGACCCATTATATCGATGTCATTGGCGTAGGCGAGTAACATGTGTTGGTTGGTGTACAGAGTGAAATTTCTTTTGCCTCTCGTATGACCTTTTCCAGCAGGATGTTAAAAAGGTCACACGACAAATTATCACATTGTCTAAAACCTCGTTCGGTATTAAAGGGCTCCGATAGGTCCTTTCCGACTTTAACTGCTGATCTTGTGCCACTTAAAGTTATCCTGCATAGCCTGCATTTTGCAGGAATGCCAAACGCAGAAATGGCTATATACACCTCTGAACGGATAGGGCTGTCGAATGCGGCTTTATAGTCTACGAATAGGTGGAATGTGTCTATGTGTTTTTCCTGGGTTTTTTTCCAGGATTTGGTGCATATTGCAAATCTGGTCAATGGTGGATTTGCCAGGTCTGAGGCCACATTGGTATGGTCCAATAATGTCATAGGCCATTGGCTTCAGTCGTTCACACAGTACGCTGGATAGCACTTTATATGCGATGGGAAGGAGACTTATTCCTCTATAGTTGGCACATATCGTATTGTCTCCTTATTTGTGCACGGGACACAGGATGCTGAGGTTCCAATCATTGGGCATGCCTTGTCTACTACTTGAAACAAATATTCTTGGAAAATCCACCCGTTCCTTCGCATTTCTGTAGCGTGTGGACAATGAGCTCTCTGTAGAATTCTGGCTCATGTGTTTTGAGCATTATGTATTCATTAGCAAGAACAACACCAACAAAAACTATGAAACTCGTGCTGTTGAAGAGCTTAATTTAATGTTTATTTTTTTCGTTCTTCTCTTTTGGCAAATGTAGAAATATGTTGAAACTGTTTCCTTTTTTGTAAAGATATACATTTGTTTGTGTAGTAAAAACACACACACAATCATATATCCCATATGATGCACTAAATTTAGTTATAAAACACACACAGTTCGATGTCAAATTTTTATACATATCCTGCTATAGCTTTAAAAAAGAAAGAAAGCACTAAATAAAATTGTTGGTTTTATTCTGGCTTACTTTTTCACTAAAGCCCAATAAATATTGACAATATTGACTGTATATGTATGCCTGTATTGGTAAACAAGTTCCACACAGGGGCAAGTAGTAGATTTTAAATATTATTTTTTCAAAGGCAAACACAAGACGTAGGTTGAGAAAAAATATGCGTGGATTTTTAATAAAATACTTTGTCAAGGGCAAACACAAGGCGTCGATTTAGGAAAAATAGGCGTGGATTTTTAATAAAATATTTTGTCAAGGGCAAACACAAGGCGTGGATTTTTTTAAAAAATATTTTTTCAAGATGCGTAGATTTAGAAAAAAATAGGCGTGGATTTTTAATAAAATATTTTGTCAAGGGCAAACACAAGGCGTGGATTTAGAAAAAAAATAGGCGTGGATTTTTAATAAAATATTTTGTCAAGGGCAAACACAAGGCGTGGATTTAGAAAAAAATAGGCGTGGATTTTTAATAAAATATTTTGTCAAGGGCAAACACAAGGCGTGGATTTAGAAAAAATAGGCGTGGATTTAGAAAAAAATAGGCGTGGATTTTTAATAACATATTTTGTCAAGGGCAAACACAAGGCGTGGATTTAGAAAAAATAGGCGTGGATTTAGAAAAAATAGGCGTTGGTTTTTAATAAAATATTTTGTCAAGGGCAAACACAAGGCATGGATTTTTAATAAAATATTTTGTCAAGGACAAACACAAGGCGTGGATTTGGAAAAAATTGGCGTGGATTATTAATAAAATATTTTTTCAAGGGTCACCACAAGGCGTCGATTTAAAAATAAAAATATTTTTTTCAAGGGCCGCCACAAGGAGTGGTGGTCCTTTTTAAGGACCAACAAAAACCGATTAAAGAAATAATTTTTTTCCAGGCCCAACACGAGGCGTGGATTAAAAAAATATATTTTTGCTTGACCAACACGAAGCGTTGAGGATTAAAATAAAAACACGAGGATTAAAAAAAAAATTTTTTGCCAGGCCCGATTTTTAAAAAATATAATAAAAATATTTTTTCAACATTCATTAGGAGTAAATTTAAAAAAAAAATTTGACATGAAGCTAATTTTTTTCGTTTATTTATTTCATTTTATTTTTATTATTATTTTTTGTTAACCAATAATATCATTCCCTTTTTAATATTATATAATTCCCCTCTTTAAAATCCGATTAACCCATCCAATCCAATTATAACATTTAAATTCGTAACACACATGAAAATCAATTTGCTTGCACATGTTACTTCAATAATGTCACGAATTTATCCCTTTCCCAAAAACAAAGCAAAAAAAAAAAACTATAGAATTCACTGATTAAATATTGAATTTAATGTTACGCGTTCTCATGATGCTGATTGGTAAACTTAACTCCCTCCCCTGCACCTCCTCCCTCACCTCCCACACACACTATGCAATGACCTAAAAACCCAGTAAAAGTAAATGTGACAGATGGTGTCATTTCATATAAAAGTAGAGTAGAGAGCAAAAAAGTGGAAATTCGCACAATACTATCAATAAATCATTTATATCCCTTTTCCATTGGTTCCTGATTTTTTTTAAATAAATCACAAAACCATGCAATGCTGCGGCTTCTATACATGAGTAGTGGAGTAGAGTGCTGGTGTTGGTAATTGAAAAATAGTTTACAAGGATGAGGTTTTTGTTTTTTTTTTTGGGTATACGGTGCGGAACAGCACTATAACTAATAAAAAATGCTGTTGGTTTTTGTTTGGGGTAACGAAAACATTTCATATTTGAGAAGAGGAAGAAAAAAATATAAAGTTTTGAATGTTTTATGAACAAAATATACAGTTTGTGTTGGTGCTGTTGTTGTCGTTGTCGTTGCAGCCTTTGTAAATGGATTTATAACATACTGCAATTCCTGTGATATGAATCGAATGTCTGTATGCCGCCACATATATCATTGGCGTATTTGTACGATATATGTATGTAAATACAAAGTGTGTGTAACTCTGTTGGCGTTGTTGTTATTATTGAATTTGAAAGCAATTCATCTCAATAGACAAACAAATATATCAAAAGCTGATTTTCTTTTTTAAATTTTGTTTTTTTTTCGAATAGAAATTTCGAAATAGAAATTTCTATGAAAACTATGTTAAATTTCATGGAATTTTAGTTATTGTTTTGAATATTAGTGAAATTTTATTCGATATTGCATGAACACATGGCCCTTAAACAAGTTGATTTTGTTAGGACAATCAAAGTTTTAAAATAGCTCAATTAAATGATCGTATCGATTGGTAGAAAAACAAGTAAAAAAGAGTCAGTCGGTGTTGCCGACAGATAAATACCCTTACCCTACTGTTTGAGGAGGAGGTTATCGGAGTTATGCACAGGTTTTATTATTCGTTTTGTTTAAGGTATATATTTAATTAAAGATGTTTCGGATTTCATTTTAATGAAGGACAGGATGTACCAGAGGAAAGAGCAAACGGGTCCCACCTTCAAATATTCCATTCGCCTAATAATGTTGACCATTTGTGTATCAGAATGAGGTACCAGAAGGAGTGGACCAATCGGTCCCATCTTCGGACTTGATAAAGATAAAAGGCTGTGCAAAGCTTGGTTCATATCGGGCATTCCATTCGCTAGGCAAACTTTTGTATCTTCGGCAACTGATGGTTAAGGTTCTGTGCGTATGATCCCGTGTGAAATTTGAGACAGCGACCCAAATTTGTAGAATAAAATGGACAATAAAAGTAAAAACCTGTAAAGAAAGTAGTAAAGTCGGACGGGGCCGACTTTATTATACCCTTCACCACTTTGGGTGTATTCAACAGATGAATCCTAACAGACGTTGCATTTTTGAAGGACCATTAACATGCAAATGCATAAACATATCATTCTGCAACCTATAATATTTTTTTCATTTGGTCAGATATAGACTTGGTCAGACAAATTATGTTAATCAATTTAAAGCAAATATCAATCCGGGTGTCTAATTGGATAAACATGAGCAGTTTGGTGCACCATTTACTAAAAATCGGACGAATATATATATATATATATATATATATAAAATTTATTTTCATCAGGTAAATCAATACCAATGCTTGTTAAGGTTATATATATATTTGATTTCATAATTTACAAAAAAATTTTGTCACAAGTTAGGATTATTGACTTCGCTTTAAAATTAACAAAATGGTGGATCTTTGAAAAAATATTTTTTAAAAATCGCCAATTTTTTACCAAAAACCAAGTTAATAAATAAGGAAGATCTTCACCGATTGGCTTTATCCTAGTTCATACGATAGCTATACACTCACAGAGAAACGTGTAAAAATTTCGAATCGATTGGGTTATTAGTTTTTGAGTTATCGTGCCCGCCATTCGCAAAAAAATGTTTAGAGAAAAACGCGTTTAAAGTTTGAGAAGCCCTTCAGCCGTCACTTCATGTTGACACAATAAATCGGCTATATCTTCAAGAGTTCTTGAGATTTTCACATGAAATTTTGTAGGGGCATTCTTGAAGTAGTGTAGATTCGAATTATATCAACAAAAATTTTGACTCCGAGAATGGGGGGGTCCCCTTAAGTCATACTATTTTAGTATGTTTTCTGCATATCGGCCACATTTTGAGTTCTTGGTGCATCGTGTACTTAAAATCGAAATATATATATAGGAGCTCTATCCAAATATGAACCGCCACGCTAGGTTATATTAACTTCAGTACGTTGTGCAAAATTTTGTGCCAATCGGCACTATGATGAACTATTTACTTAAAATCGGGCGGAAATATATATGGGAGCTATATCTAAATCTGAACCGATTCCTACAAAACTTAGCACACGGTACAAAAAACCAGAAAAATACGTATATATATAGCTCCTATTTAAAGCATACACCATTCTATACCTCATTCATTACGCTATCTCAAATTTCAAATTGATAGATATATAAATTGACTTTGGTAGACCATTTACATTAAATCGGAGGAAAATATATGTGGGAGCTATATGTAAATCTGAACCGATTTTCAGGATAAAATCCGCTCTATGTCCTTGATATCTCAGGTCATTCAAGTGGCCCAAAAGGTCATTAACTATTTCCTGAAAGCGCTAACCAATTAAATATTTTTTTATCAAAACTCATTTTCGAAATTGTAATGCCGAATATGTGACATAAAGGCCAATATAAAGTTCTGGATCAAATTTCAGTAGCTGAATAGTTTTGACGGATTTTCTGTCCGATAAGGCTTTATTTTTGGCAATATTCCAATCTACACATACCAGTTTTTTACAACATCATAAATGTGTTCAATTGGTCACATTCAATATGGAAGGCCCCATACCTATACAAATTTATCGATATATATATGTATTTTTGTGGCACAGCATTCATGACTTTATTTCCCCCCATTACCTATCCACATCGGCCTGTGAATGCATTTGACTGTATTAGAGGAGTTTATAATTGGAAAAGCTTCAAAGGATATTCGATAAATGCAGTATTGAAGCAATGGCAATGATGACGATGATGTTGTTATCAGCATCCTGTGGTAGTCTCTCGCTCTCATCACAGCATTGCATTGTTAACATCGTCCAAGTGTAAGGTAATATTTGACTATTTATATATCAAAAGAATGCCAAGCATACAAAGGCCTCTACATATATGGAATGTAGAGTAAGGGTAGGTGTGTGTGTGTTTGAAAGGGGGATTTATTAATAGAACCATTACAATTACCACTCATCGATGTTAAATAGGGTTTAATGTGTGCAGTCCATTAGACCAGTGAGTGAATCAATTGAAAATTATATAAAGTGAGAGTGAGAGGGGGAGAGAGAGAGTAAGGTAATCAAGGGTCAGAGATTCGATGTTAGGAATTCTTTTAGATAGATTAAAGTTGTTAGATGGCATATGGTGTATTAAAGGGAAGTTTTATTATATCAGAATGTTTGTTCAACTAGGTAGAAATCCTTCAGATACATTTTTGGTATTAGGGCTCATAAACACCCATAAAAATGTCAGGATTAAAGCAGAGTGTCCTGGCATTTGTATGTGTACTTAACTTTAACATAGAAGTCAAGTATTAATCAATAGCACGTTATGATCTCAGAGTTTGTTATTTTATGCTGACCAAGAAGTTTCTTTTATTTGGGTTTGCTTTTTGGCAGAAAGTCTTAAAAGGAAATCAGGGTATTTACTCAATTTCAAATCAAACACCATATTTAGCTTGTAAATCCGCAGATGACATCACTGAACAACAGGAAAATCGATGGTCCCCATATAAAATCTAAGCATATCCTTTACTCTTCTCTCTTATAAGCCTGAAGGAGCTATTGCCCCTAGTAAGTACCAATTGTTTAAATAATTAACTCTCATGAATTGAGTATAAAGTTTAAAACGAAATATCCCATATAGTATATGTGTGCACGAAAATAACCCCAGCAAATGCTGAAACAAATTCATTTTAAAAATGTGTGTAAATAAAGTTTTAAGTCACAGATATATACTCTCATACATACAACGTGTGTTTGTGCATATCTAACATGCACCATGATTTTGCTTTAGTATGGGTTTAACTTTGCAACAGCTTTTCAAAATGGCTTACACAGTGTTAACCAGCAGTAGTTGGCTCAGTGCCTTAGGAGAACGAAAGAGAACGCACACACACAAAACCCAGGGTAAAAGGAAGTGAAATGGAAATAAAATTAACCATCCAAACTTGTATCCCAATTGAATTTGAAAACTGGACACGAAGCTGGCTGCTGTACCGCCCTGACATTTACTTTACTTTTTGGTCATCTTTTTTTTGGCAGCAAATGAACGCTACAAAAATTCTAGGAATATTGGAAACAGCGACAATAGAATATACCTCAGGAAAGTGAGAAAAAATATTTTTGGAAGACCATTTTTTATAGAAAAAATCTATGGACTGAGGTGATAATTTTTTTTACCGAAGGCGATTTTTTCAATGTAACTTTAGATCGATTAAGATGTGGAAATCTCCTCAATTATTTTGGTGTCAAAAACTATCTAAGATTCAGTCACAAGTCACATGTTTATAACAAACCCCTCAAGCAGAAGAAATGTTTTCTCCAGACAAAATCCTACAATTTCTATAAAAAAAATGCTCTCAGTGTAGGAACTGAGGTCTTCCGATTGGTTTTCAAAATACTTTTGAATGTTGTTCTATAGAAAAAATTACTTCAGACTGTTTTCTATAGAAAAAACTGCGTTTCAATGAACTGAACTAAAACAGAAATATCACTCAGGGTTGCTTTGAGGTCTCTATAATTTTTCTATAGTAAAAATACGTCGGCATAATTAATTTTTTTATAGATTTTTTTCTGTCGATTTTTCCTAGACGATAAAATGCTCCTATGAACTGAGGCCTCGCCAATTGGTTTCATTACGAAAAAATATACTCAGTGTGAGAACTGAGATCTCACAAATTTTCTTCTATACAAAAACATGCCACATAAATTGAGTTCTTTCGATTTTTGGTCAGAAAATCTTTCGATTTTTGGTCTCTCGAAATTTTTTCTTAAAAAAAAAAACTGAGTTTCGCGGAATTTTTCCTATGCGAAAAAATCGCCCCAAGATGAACTGCGGTCTCACGATTTTTCCTATATGAAACAAATTGCCTCAGATGAAATGAGGTCTTGCCAATTTTGTATATGAAACAATTGTACAGTCGCAACTGTGTCCCCCAGATTTTTTTTATGTAAAAAATACCCTCAGATGAACTAAGGTCTTGCAATTTTTTATAAAAAAATGCAAAAATGCCATATTTTTTCTATAGAATAAATTTCCTTATGAACTGAGGCATTCGAATGTTTTTTTAAACGAAAAAATTGCCTACAGTGTTACTCAGGTCTGGTGATTTTTTTTATATACGAAAAAATGCCCCCTGATGAATTGGGGTCTGACGATTTTTTTTCTTTTGAAAATATTGCTCTCAGTAAGAACTAAGGCATGACGAAGTATTCCTAGAAAAAAACTTGCCCTCGGTAAGAAATTTGGTCTTACGAATTATTTTTATTTTTATTCTTGCGATTTTTTATAAAAAATTGCCCTCATATCGAGAATTTTTTCTATAGAACAAATTTCCTCATGAACTGAGGCCTTCGAATGTTTTTCCTAAACGAAAAAAAGTGCCCTCAGTGTTACTCAGGTCTGGTGATGTTTTTTTTCATACGAAAAAATGCCCCCTGATGAATTGGGGTCTGACGATTTTTTTTCTTTTGAAAATATTACTCTCAGTAAGAACTAAGGCATGACAAAGTATTCCTTAGAAAAAAACTTGCCCTCAGTAAGAAATTTTGTCTTACGAATTATTTTCTATAGAACAAATTGCTCTCAGTGCTCTCAAATGGAGGTTTTGCGAATATTTTTATAGATAAAAAAGCCTTCAGATGAAATAAATTTTCTTCTACACAAAAATTCCTCTGTAAACAAAAAAAAAATGCCATCCGTTATGCCCGGCGAGGTCATGCGGATTTTTTTCTATATGAAAAAATGCCCTCAGATAAACTGAAGTCTTTCGAACATCTGTAAATGTGCTTACCTTTCAACATAGTCTTGCAATTGGTTTTTTCTATAAAAAAAATTGTCCTCAGTGTGGGAACTGAGGTCTTGCGTATTTTTTAACAAAAAATTGACCTCATGTCTTGTATGGATAGCCCTTGAAAAAATATTCTTTAAAAATCCACGCCTGTATGGATGGCCCTTGAAAAAATATTTTTGTACGAAAATATTACCTCCAGAGTGGGAACTGAGGTCTTACAATTTTTTTCTATAGAAAAATGCTGTCAGACGAATTGAGATCTAGCGATTTCTCAGATAACTTGAGGTCTTGCGAATTTTTTTATATGCGAAAAAATGCCTCATGAACAGAGACCTGATTTTTTTATACGAAAATATGTCTCTTAAACTGTGGATTTCGATTTTTTTTCTATACGAAAAATATGACTCACGGACTTAAACCTTCGATTTTTTTTCTATGCGATAAAAAGGACTTATGAATTGAGGTCTTTGATTGTTTTAATAGAAAAAAATCCCATGCATGAAAAAATGACTTCATTGAATTTAGGTACTGATTTTTGTCTCGATATTTTTATTCCAAAAATGTGTTCAGTGTAAACATGAAATTCTGACAACGAGATCTTTCTATACCTTACTAACGGAGATCAAGTTTTTCCACGCTTATGAAGTTGAAGAACCTTGAAAATAATTCTTAAAAAATCCACGCTAATGGAGGACTTGGAAACATAATTCTTAAAAATCCTCCCATTTGATGCTGAAACACGTTGCAAAATAGTATAAGAATATCGAAGACCTTGAAAAGAAAATTAAAAAACAATCCATGCTTGTGGAGCTGACTGACCTTCAAAAATAAATCTTCAAAATCCACGCTTATGAAGCTAGAAGACCTTGAAAAATAAATTTTAGAAAATCCATGCTTGTGGAGCTGACTGACCTTCAAAAATAAGACTTCAAAATCCACGCTTATGAAGCTGGAAGTCCTTGAAAAATAAATTTTTGAATATCCATAAAATAAATCTCCTGAGAAATAATTCTTTAAATACGAGGTACAGTAAGCTGATGAAAATTGGAATAAATTTTTCACATAACAAGTAAAACCTTCCTTACATTCAACCGAGTCGATTATCTTATACCCTCCACCACGTGTTGTGCATTCAAAATTTCCTAAAATGGTCGGGACCTTTATATGTTTACACATGGAAAAAATTACATGTGCTCAGGTCCTAAAAATGGGCCAGGAAGTTTTACATATTATAAACAAAGGTCATATATATTAATTTTATGGAAAGAAGTTTTTTATTCAGTTGAAGTTATTTATTCGATGGAAAAAGGTAACATTCTTTCAAATATCGAAAATAAAGCGTACCTTTTAATGGGAGATGTATGAAAACATGGACTCATATTAATTATTTTCTACAGAGTCGTATGTCTGCCTCCATGAAGCAAGAATGCTAAATTACAGTCACTTTTGGTACGGAAATGAGGCCCTTATATGGGATTCATACACATTGATCTAGGGACGATTGAAGGAAATCCAGAGTGCTGAGTTACCCGTTAGTTAGGTTTTTTTCCTATAAAAATCGGAGACCATAGTTTCCGCTGAAACCTTCTATCTATTCATTTTTTTCTGTTAGACAGTTTTTTTTTTTTATAGAAGAATAAAAGTGCATACAGTAGTATAAGGTCTCCAATGAATATTTCCTGCCTTTTGCGAACGGAATGACCTCACATAAAAAATTATATCCTGTACCACAGTGTGGTGATGGGTATAATTACTCAGGTTGTCTTACGTTTAATCTGAAAACTATAGCTGCAACTACTGTCGTCTATGTCCTACACATTTTTAGTATCTCTACCAAAATAGCCTCAACAAAATGTGCAAACCATAAAAAAAGTTTTGCGAATTTGGTTTCTTGTGACTAAAAAAACGTCAGCTTCTAACTCGGTTTCACATGTAGCAGAGCATCATTTGGGCAAACTGTGTGATTGTTGTTGGATTTTTCTGTCCTTACCCTAACTGTCTGCCTGTCATTGTGTACTTTAGTTGGTGTTGGCTTCTGCCGAAATCTATGGATCACGTTTTTGCTGTCAAAGTTGGACCTTTTTTATTTACAATTTAGAAATTTTTCGTCTCGTTTTTCGTCCCTTTTTTTGTTTTAATGCAAACGTCAAATTTGATATGTGTCATGAGAGCTAGTTCGCCGATTGTTATACCTTTGCATATCCACAGCTGTTTGGTATTTAGTATCGATTTTTTGTGATGTCATTCCCTTTAAACATTTTAATTGTACAAAATTCATTTCACTTTTCAATATAAATGCTGGTGAAAAATGCCATTTCCAAAATAAATTCAATTTATTTGTGTTTTCCAGTTAATCGAATTTGAATCTATTTTAGTTTTAATTTTTTTTTTTAATTTTTCTATTTTTTTAGATTTGTGCATTACTGGCAGTAGCAGCATGACCTGCAATTCGTGGAAGAGAAATTGGACAGCCCTGCATGCGATGCTGAAACTGATTTGATTTTTGTGAAATTTAGCAAAAAGAGTTAATTAGAGATTGCCATGATTTTTAAGGGTAAATTTATTTCAGCCGAAATAAATTTAAATTGAAAGCTGATTGTGAGATCAAAGCGGTCCCTAGATATCATCTAATCTGAATGGACTTGACTGCACCCCATTTATCTCTCCCCAAAATTGCCAACAATTTTTAGAGCCTTACTCTTTCATTTCTATTTAAGAGGAAGATGACTTGAAAGACAATTCCTTCCACTGCTCCACACCGCAAACAAACAAACAATTTGGTACACTCGCACACACACACACACACCGTGAAAGGACAACATAAACGAGGCATTTATCTTGTCATTTATGTCTATGTGTTGTTGCCGTCGTCATCTTTGTGTTTGTGTTTGCACCTGACATCTTTGTCTTTTGACATTTGCATAGAAGTTTAAACATTTATGTTTGTGGGTAGTAGCATCTGGTCCATCATCATCGTCTCTATGTGTGTTTGTGTGCGTAGCATGCTCTAATATTTATGATCTCTGCTATTCATTGCATCTATTCACTCATTCATTCATTTCTACGCCGTTGACTTGGTTCCTCATTGTATGGAGAGAAAGAATGGCTTTTGTGCCATTTGTCAATAGCAACTAATCTCCTACCTGTGGACATTTCTACCACCAATGAAATAGCCGTGAATAACCCCACATGGGGCCTCATTTTGTCAATGATGGATAGATGGAGAGTTTGATGTCGCAGTGATAAACTTGCTTTAAATTTATTTAACCATTTAAAAAATGCAAGACCACAATAAATTTGAAGTATTTTTTTCTATACAAAAATTGCTTGACCTCAGTTACCACTGAGAGCAATTTTTTCCAATGAAAACAATTTGCAAAACATTCGCAAGACCTCAGTAACACCGAGGACAATTTTTTTTCTATAGGAAAAAATTCGCGAGACCTCAGTAACACATGAGGGCAATTCTTTTCTATAGAAAAAAAATCGCAAGACCTCAGTAACACCTGAGGACAATTTTTTTCTATAGAAAAAAATTCGCAAGACCTCAGTAACACCTGAGGACAATTTTTTCCTATAGAAAAAAATTCGCAAGGCCTCAGTAACACCTGAGGGCATTTTTTTCTATAGAAAAAAAAATTCGCATGACCTCAGTAACACTCCTTGAAAAAAAATTTCTTTAAAACATCCACGTCTTGGCTACTCCTTTAAAAAAATGTTCTTTAAAACATCCACGCCTTGGTTACTCCTTTAAAAAAATGTTCTTTAAAACATCCACGCCTTGGTTACTATATGTAAAAATGTTCTTTAAAACATCCACGCCTTGGCTACTCCTTGAAAAAATGTTCTTTAAAACATCCACGCCTTGGCTACTCCTTGAAAAAATGTTCTTTAAAACATCCACGCCTTGGCTACTCCTTAAAAAAATGTTATTTAAAACATCCACGCCTTGGCTACTCCTTGAAAAAATGTTCTTTAAAACATCCACGCCTTGGCTACTCCTTGAAAAAATGTTCTTTAAAACATCCACGCCTTGGCTACTCCTTGAAAAAATGTTCTTTAAAACATCCACGCCTTGGCTACTCCTTGAAAAAATGTTCTTTAAAACATCCACGCCTTGGCTACTCCTTGAAAAAATGTTATTTAAAACATCCACGCCTTGGCTACTCCTTGAAAAAAGCCTTCTTTAAAAATCCACGCCTTATATGGATGGCCCTTGAAAAAATATTCTTTAAAAATCCAGGCCTTGTATGGGTGGCCCTTGAAAAAATATTCTTTAAAAATCCACGACTTGTGTTGGTCCTTGAAAAAAAAATATTCTTTTTTCCGGCTTTATTAAAAAATCGGGTTTTTTTCGAACATTGGGTGTACTATACAGATGTGTCATACAATTATTGTGTTTTCTTCTTTATCCCATTTTAGCATTGTTTCATTCTATTCTCGCAACAACATCCACAGAAAATGTTAAGGAACGTGCGAATGAGCGACATTTTCTCCCATTCTATGCATATTAAATAGCTTCCGTCAATTGACAGCAGAGTTGAGCATAGACGACATCAATAGCAAACAAGAAAACATAGCCAATGTTGTTTCTTGTTATCCCTGTTGTATGCTGTTTTATTCTCATCTTTATTGTGTTTGCCGAACGCATCAAGCAGCAGCAGCATCGGGAGCAGAAATGTATGCTTTGGGTTATGGAAATTGTATGTGTCAGCCTACAGGTATGCAATGCGAATAGATGTTGTTATATTAGCAGTCATCTTCAACATATGTCCTATGTGTATTCTCTATATATGTGCGTATGTGTTGGAAATGTCTATAAAAATTAGATTTTTTGTTCATAGATTCCATAGAAACCTAGTAGGTGATAGGTAGGAGGTGGCAATGATAATAGAAAAGATTTTATTCTGAATAACATTGGGTGTGAGTAGCAGGCAGCAGTTAGCTACTTTTGTGTGAATGGCTGAATGACTAACTGAATGACTGTCTGACTTATGCAGGAAAATTCTCAATGCTCGCAAAAACAAATGTCTCCAGGGTGGCAGCAGCATAAAGACAGGATAGAACATGTGTCAATATTAATGTGTCAATGAGAATGATATTTTTCATTTATGGAGCTCATACGTGAATTAACAAGACAAGAGGGAGAAAAACAAACACAGAACTATAAACGCAACGAACAGAAATAGCAGAAGGAAACGGAAAAAAAGAAATGCAATAAAAAGGAGAAAAGAAAAAATCCTGAATATGAGTTCAATTTGGTACAGATGAACGATAACGAACGTATATCATTTCATTAAAAATGTCGCTCGAAGCGGTTATTCAATTGAAATGTGAGTGGGATAGGTTTTTTTCTGCTTCCATTTTTTGGAATGTGCCTTAAGTGTTATGGAAATGTATCAATTCAATAATCGTCATTAGATCAAATGATTGGTATAACAGAATACGATAAATAGTAAGTTAAATTATGTTGGATGTATAAGATAACTCGATTATTATAAAGACAGATAGGGGACGACCGAGCCTCGTATGCATCTTGAAAAAATATTCTTTAATAAATCCACGCCTTGCGATGACCCTTTAAAAAAATAATCTTCAACTGGAGTAGGGGATTAAAAATACCAAGCAACGGCTCTGATTGGGTATAATATAGCGAAGCCCAGGACGCTGCCATGACATTACAATGCTGCTAGGAGATTTTTAATGCAAAAATTGTCTCGATAATAACATAGAAGCACAATGGCAAAGAATTACCAACTCCCTACAAAATGCAGGAAAAGCAACCACTAAAGACCACCATCATGAAATCCGTGGTATGATCAGGAGTGTCGTAATGCTACTAATGTAAAAACGTACCGTATAGAGAAAGAAGTCCGGAAATTTTACCAACGGTAAAACACCAAAGCGAAGGCGCATCCTCCTATAGAAATAAAGAAGGAAACCTGGTGACAAGATACAGACATATCTATAGAGTGTATACCAAGATGAGATCAGCATAGCAATCAATCGACTGAAGAATAATAAAGCAGCAGGTGCCGATGGGTTACCAGCCGAACTATTCACGACAGGTGGTCAGATGCTGGTAAGGAGCATGTACCAGCTGAAACGTATTTTCAGAAAAAAAGAAGAAAGGACAAGAAAAACCTGAGCGGGGGCAAACCAAGATGTACAGAAGTCAGAAAGAAGTCCGGAAATTTTACCAACGGGTAAAACACCAAAGCGAAGGTTTTGGTGCAGGCACATCCTCCTGTAGAGGTGAAGAAGAAAACCTGGTGGCATATACAGACAGCGTGTAGAGGATCTGGAAGGAGCATTTTGAAAAGCTTCTGGTATCAAATAGTAGCGGTGAAGAGGATACCTCGGAACCAAAAATAGATGACGATATAGAGTGTATACCAAGATGAGATCATCGGCTGAAAAATAATAAAGCAGCCGGTGCCGATGGTTTACCGGCCGAACTATTCAAGACAGGTGGTCAGATGCTAGTCAGGAGCATGCACCAGCTAATCAGCTGGTGCAATTTGACTAGATGAATGCATGGCCAATGATTAGAATCTCAACATCCTGTGTCTCGTGCACAAAAAAGGAGACAAGACGATATGTGCGCACTATAGATGAATAAGTCTCCTTCCCATCGCCTATAAAGTGCTATCCAGCGTACTGTGTGAACGACTGAAGCCAATTGCCAATGACATAACAATGTGGCTTCTGACCTGGAAAATCCTCCATTGACCAGATTTTCACTCTGCGCCAAATCCTGGAAAAACCGATTTTCACATCGACACATTGACACACGTCATTATAACGCAATTCTGTACAGCCCTATCCGTTCAGAATTATAAAGTCATGCATAATTTAAGTGATATATAGCAGTTAAAGTCGGAAAGAACCTCTCGGAGCCCTTTAATACCGAACGAGGATTCAGAAAAGGTGATAGTTTGTCGTGTGACCTTTTTAACATGGATCTGGAACAGGTTACACGAGACGCAAAGGTGAACAGAAATGACACTCTGTACACGAAACAACACATGTTACTCGCCTACGCCGATGACATCGAACATTGAGAGCGGGAACAGCCATCTTTGAACAAATTGAGAAGGAGTCTCCCAAAGTGGGTCTGGCAGTAAACGGCGAGAAGGCCAAGCTGATGGTATCAACGGCAAAACGTCCAGTAGTTTCGGACCAACTGTGGAACTTGAGAACTACAGCTTCGATGTAGTCAATGATTTTACATACCTTGGTACCGCAAATGCCATCAGTTATGAAATTCGGAGAAGGTCTAAGTACTACTACTATGGTCTATGCAAGCAATTTAGAAACAAGGCCACCTCCCGCCATATCAAACTCACACTCTACAATACGCTGATACTACCCGTGTTGTTATATAGATCTGAAGCAAGGGTACTTGCGCAAGCAGTACCCATGGGCTGATCTGCGTGGACAGACACTACGTTGGCAATGTCATGTTGTGATAATGGACGAAGATGCCCCAGATCAAAAGGCATATAAAACCGAACCAGCTGATGGTTTACGATGACGGAGAAGGTCACCAATTAGATGGGAATATCAAGTGGAAGACAACATTGCCGATTGGAAAAACTGTGCAAAAGGCAGACGCTCGGTTTATGAAACGAAAGTTCTGTCACAAGTCAGCTAAGTAAGTACGTAAGTAAATCGACGCCTTGTATGACCCTTGAAAAAATAGTATTTAATCAATTCACGCCTTGTATGGCCCTTGTGAAACTCCACATCTTGTGTTGGTCATTGAGAACATATTCTTCACAAAATCGATGTATATTTGCCTTCGGAAAAGTCCCATCTTATTGTGGTCCTTGAAGACATATTGTTTCAAATGTACCCTTAAATATTAAATATCTCCTCCGAAATTTAATATAACAAATTAATAAAAAAAAACTCGAGGAAAATCCGGTGTACCACACCTCTTGCATTTAACGATTTTTATTACTGTTTTGTTGTTGTTCAGTCGGTCGGCCGGTCGTTCGCTTGGTTGGTTAGTTGGTGGCTAATGTAATAAACGCAGTTATTGGAATGGCATCCAGTGAGTGAACGCGAAGCTATTAACCTACTTGGCATCCAAAACTAAGTGATAATAAAGTTGCAAAATTGCGGCTGTTCGGCTTCGTGTTGAACACCGCACTTTTCACTGGGTTCCAGGACCCATTTTCCTCTCCCTTTCCCAAAAAAAAAAACATCATCCTCCTGAACGACAATAAAAGCTTAAATGCCTGGCACCGTAAAATTGAAATGATGATGGACGGGTGCAGCACCAAACACTAGGAGACCTGCACTGCAATATCTGTGTGAGTGTGTGTGTGTGTGTTTGAGCTCCCATGAGTGCCAGTGGATTTTCACGCATAAACGATTTTTTTTTCTGAGAGGGTCGGGAGGGTTCATTTTAATTTGGCAAACGTTAGTTGCGATAACAACAGAACGACACTGTGTTGCAGCAGCACCAGTTTCAGGAAAAAAAATTAAACCAAAAAGGCAAAAAAGTAGGAAACCCTCCCAAAAACTAGTAATGAAATTGAAATGATGTTGTTGTTTTACGAGACATACTCCCATCCAAAATTATGTAGCAAAAAAAACCGAACTGTTGCTAATGCAACAATTTTGCAAAAGTGTATTGGAATAAAACCTGCCAACCAACAACAGCAAAAACAACAGTAATGAAAACAATATCAAGCTTATGGGTCAGTAAACTCGGACTACTCAGCGTATATTTGTTGGCATAATTGGTGGATTTCTGGCGTGGCACAAATACCTTTAAAGTTCAGTTGGTTTGGCATAAAATTATGTCATGGTAGTCATATGGCTACATAGTTTTTATTTCGGGGGAGGAAATATCATGCGGAACAACAGAGGATAACTAACATACACACAAATTTAATTTACTGAATTTAAAGGATTTACATTTTTGGATACAATGTTTCCCCACAAGGGACTATCAAGTTGCATTCCCCTAATGCATGAGTGGTAAATTCGTAAAGTTGGAATTTAGATAAATAAAAGTGGATTTATTAAATAATATTTTTTCAGGGACCAACTCAAGGCGTCGATTTTTCAAAGACTATTTTTTCAAGGACTACGAAAGACGTGGATTTTTCAAAGAATATTTCTTCAAGGACAAGAAACTACGCGTGGATTTTTCAAAGAATTTTTTAAGGTCTACCAAAGGCGTGGATTTTTCAAAGAATATTTTTTCAAGGTCTACCAAAGGCGTGGATTTTTCAAAGAATATTTTATCAAGGTCTACCAAAGGCGTGGATTTTTCAAAGAATATTTTTTCAAGGTCTACCAAAGGCGTGGATTTTTCAAAGAATATTTTTCAGGGTCTACCAAAGGCGTGGATTTTTCAAAGAATATTTTTTCAAGTTCTACCAACGGTGTGGATTTTTCAAAGAATATTTTTTCAATGACCAAAAAATGCGTGGATTTTTCAAAGAATATTTTTTCAATGACCAAAAAATGCGTGGATTTTTCAATTTTTTCAAAGGATTTTTCATTTTTTCAATGGTCTATTTTTTCCAAAAAATGCGTGGATTTTTCAAAGAATATTTTTTCAATGACCAAAAAATGCGTGGATTTTTCAAAAAATACTTTTCAATATCTTTAATTTCGAAATTTGACACACTCCCCCCAAAAAATTCCCACAATAATAATTCATCTCAAGTGAAGTTTTCCACAACAACAAAAAAGATTCACCTGTCACAGACATAATTATATTTCATATCTACTTTCCTGGTGGAGACAAAAAAGGAAAAGAACAACATTTTCAATAAGATGTCTGACCGTCCAATATAATCCCCAAAACAGATTGTCTGGTAATATTTTACTATCTTCTAGCCTAATTCGGCCCAGTCATGTATGACCAATTATTTTTACATTCATTTGTAATGTTGAGAGCCGTAACTGACAGTTACTAAAACGTGCTGCTGCTCCTGATGCTCTGTCATGGAGTACAAGGATAATAAGAAGACAATTGGAGAAGATGAGGAGAAGTGTCGCTAGACAAAGGAGGATGGGTAAAATATTTAATAAATTAAACAAATATTATTATTGTAACTTCTATTGACTTCATAGTCTGGAATATTGGTGAGCGAACTAATTTTAAGCATTATTAAGAAAAATTATTGGCTTCAAAACAAGGTGTATATGTTTGAATTATTTTTTTAATAAAAATATACATAATTTCTACATTGAATTATACTTATCACAAATTTGTCCAAAGTGAGGTCATACACACATACCTGCAATGAAAAAATAAAAGAATGTCATTAAATAATAAATAACTCAAATTTTATATTCATTATAATTAAAATTTAAATCACTATATAAATGAATATTTTAAAGCTATGGTCATAATGGGAAACTCAACTTCATTGCTTCAAATATAATTTTTCGGCGTTTACGTTTTAAAAAAATACAGTTTTATTTACGGATGGCTAGTTTAGTTGCGTTGCCATTTGCATTATGGATGGCAACTGCCTTATAAAATAACTGAACGGATTTCATTTTGGTCAAACCAAAGCCACTATCGATGATGTGTGGAAGGCACTATAAAATATTCTTTACTTTCTCCTCCTCCGTTAACTTGGATACAATCAAAATTTAACACAGTTTTTCCTCTATTAGCCGGATAACTTCGGCGAAAACCACCGACATTGTCGGTTGAGCCATGCCAAGGTTGAAGTCATTGCTATGGGACTTTTGACAACTTTCCTCCACAAAAAACATCAGAGCTGCACACATTTTTAAGAGAGAAGGAATTGCTGTTGACCTCCAGGACACAACGGCATCTTTTGGTAGTCGAAAATACGCCTTGAAGCTAATATGAGCAGTTGATTGAACATTTCTCTAAACGTTAACATCTACTCACAGAATTGATGGTAGTTCTAACAGATTTATCTCTTAAGGGACCCTCCCCCCATTCTCGGGGTCAACATTTTTTTGATGTAATTCGATTCTACACTAATTCAAGAATGTCTCTACAAAATTTCAAGTGAAAATTTCAAGAATTTTTGAAGATATAGCCGATTTATTGTGTCAGCATCAAGTGACGGCTAAAGGGCTTCTCAAACTTTAAACGCGTTTTTCTCTTTTGCGAATGGCAGGCACGATAACTCAAAAACTAATAACCCAATCGATTCCAAATTTTTACACGTTTCTCTGTGAGTGTATAGCTATCGTATGAACTAGGATAAATCCAATCGGTGAAGATCTTCATTATTTTTAACTTGGTTTTTGGTCAAAAATCGTCGTTTTCCAAAAATATTTTTTCAAAGGTCCGCCATTTTGTTAATTTTAGAGCGAAGTCAATAATCCTAGCTCATACGAGAGCTAGACATGTTCTCTTTCTAACACCGTTGGAATTTTAGGATTCCGATGTTCCAGTGAGGGGTTATCATGCCCGCCATCAACAATAATGACTTCTCTTTAATTACAAAAAACAACAACAAAACAATTACACATTTTTTTTCTAAATTATTTTTCTTCTCTTTTAAATCTTCAAATATATATGTGCAAAGTTACAAACCATAGCTGGAAAAAAGAGTTAGGACAAAGTGTTGTTGTTTCACTGTTACCGGTTGTGTTATCAAAGGCTCCCATTACTTTGTCAAATATACACGAAACTAGCCACATTTGCCAACAATCCTTGTGGATGGTGTAACATCTATTTTATACTACACACTCTTTATATGAAGTTCTTTTCCGGCAAGTTCCTGGTGAGCAGTTATTTTAATTTATTTTTATATAAATTGCACAAGAAAACTAAAATTGCACTGGAAAGAATCAATATTCACTAACACAGCAACGATAATTATAAACAAACCATCTGTGCTGTTCTAACAAACCACTGATTAAACAGCTGTCCAGCTAATCGATATCCATCATACCGATATCGATAACACATAGGCATATTTACACCGTTCTATAGTTCTGCTTATATGAGTAATAAAAGAACACTATTATCGACATCACCTGATTCATTACAAGGTACACCCAGCAAACGTTTGTTGTCAAAAAAAATGTCGGTTAATAATAACTCTGAGCAAGACGTCTTTTCTTGGAGTAAGCTATGCGAAGTATTGGACGTTAAACTAAAAGATGTCGCAAGGAAAGATGACATAACTGCATTACATGCGGAAATAGAAGAACTTAAGGTGGAAAATGCTAAACTAAAATGTGATGTGAAGCTTTTGTCCGACCGTTTGGAAATGGTCGATCGCAAATGTAGATCTACAAATATTGTTGTGAACGGCTTATGTTGCACTAATCCCCATGCTGGTAAAAATAGATTTGTGGACGTTTGTAAAAACATGATTGGTGTTGACATGAACGTTTCTCATACCAGAATGCTATCATCTGGAAAAACATTTATATTTACTCTTGACACATATACCGATGTCCATACCGTTTTATCTGCAAAAGGAAAATTAATGGAGCAACAAATATATGTACACAAAGACTATACCCCTGATGAATTGAATACACGTTACAATCTTCGTCGTTTTGCCAAATCCTTGGCGCATAAGAATGAATATAAAGTACGTTTGGGTGAATTCTGTGTATTCATAAATGATAAGAGGTACTCCTGGTCAAATGGCAACCTATTGGCTTCTTCTGAGTTAGATGCAAAAATCTTATCCGATATTTTGGCCGACTGTAATAGCGATTACAACGTTTTACACTCTAATTCTAAGATTAAAAAAAACCAATAATTTTACACAATAGCAATTTGATAAATGCGATTTATTATCATACAACGTAGCAAATCTCAATAACTCCTTAAATTTCGGCAATTTTATAACATATTTAAACAATTTTGAAATTTTTTTCCTATTTGAAACTCATGTGGTACACAATAAACGTTCCCAATTTTCATCTTACTTTCGAAACTATTGTATCCAATGGGTTGATGCCAAAAAAGTGAATAACGCTGGTCGAGCTCGCGGGGGTTGTCTGTACGGCTTTAAAAAAGTTATCCAGAATAAATTCAATCTTAAATTCATAAACATCCAGGATGAAATAATCTTATCTGCCAATTTTAACGGAAATAAAGTTCATTTTATTCCAAAATATTTAAGCTGTACTGATTGGAAAAATGAGGCTGAAAAATTTCGCACCTTCTTGCAGAATGTAAACCCTACAAATTTCTGCATCATTGGTGATTTTAACGCTCGTATTGGCGAAGAACAAATATTGGAAAGAAATCTTCTACGCGATTTTCCTAATTTTAATAGTAAGAGAAATTCCAAAGACAAAACAATTAACTCACAAGGGAGGAAACTTTTAAACATTATTGAAGATATTGGGGGCATTGTTCTTAACGGCAGGACAACCGGTGATGATTTTGGCGATTTCAGTTTTTGTGGTGTTATGGGAAGCTCGGTTATAGACTATTGCTTTGTTTCGTCAAACTTCCTTACTTATGTCAATAAATTTCAAATTGCATCAGAACCTTTCTCCGACCATATGCCTTTGTACCTTGAAATGAAGATTTCCTCAGTCAGGTTGAATATAGACACTCAAAATGTTTTAGATAGACTCTATTGGAAAAATAGCCATTGTCAGAGTTACCAAGAAAATCTCTCCAATCGATTATGTAATACCTCCATTCTGAATGAGATCTCAGTCGATGAAATGGTCAATGTAGTTATTGCCAATATAAAATCTGCAAATGTAAAAATGCCCAAGAAAAAATACTTTGTACCAAGACAAAAATGGTTCGACTGGCGGTGTTACCGTTTCAGGACTGTTATGCGCAAACATTTAAAAGAATATAGGAGTAATCATTCGATAGAAAATAGACATAGATATTACAGCTCCCGTGTAAACTTTCAAAATGTGTGCAAACAAAACAAAATGAAATACTACAACAATAATTTAAGGAAACTGCAATATGTAACATGTAGCAAAGACTGGTGGCAATTGTCCAACTCATTAAAAGATCGTAGCATTTCTGATATAGGTGATCTCAGGGCGGATGATTTTGTGAAGCATTTTAGCGTATTACTGTTGGATAGTCACGACCAAAAAATTAGTTGGTGTATGCCTCCTTGGTTCGATCCTTTCTTGGACTCCCCTTTCGAATTATGCGAGCTTAACACTGTTTTAAAAAAGCTAAAACTTAGCAAATCACCTGGAGATGATGGAATCCCATATGAGTTCTACAAATATGGTCCTCCTTGTTTACACAATTACATGCTGTCACTTTACAATCACATATTTCTACATGAGGATATACCATCATCATTCAAGAGGTCCATTCTAATTCCATTGCACAAAAAAGGTGACAAGAACGTTGTTACGAATTATAGGGGCTTGTCTCTCATAAATACATTATGTAAAGTATTTTGTAATATCATTCTGAACCGACTAATACACTGGGTGTCTAGAAATAACATTTTAAACGAATTTCAGGCTGGTTTCAGAAAAGAGTACTCTACGGTTGATAATATATTTAATCTAACCAATATTGTCTCATTAAACAACCAAACATACAAACATACATATGCTTTTTTTGTGGACTTTTCGTCGGCATTTGACCTCATTCCAAGGAACAGTTTATTTTATAAATTGTCTACCATGGGTCTTTCATCAAAAATTTTAAGAATTTTACAAGCAATGTATGAATGTTCTGTAAGTAGAGTATGGGACGGAAATACTTACTCCAGTTTCTTCCCTGTAGATTCGGGTGTAAAGCAGGGATGTATCCTCAGTCCAATGTTATTTTCACTATACCTAAATGATCTACACGATATTCTTCCAGGCGGACTTTATGTTGCAAATACCAACATAAAAATCTTACTCTATGCTGATGATATTGTCATATTATCAAATACGCCACAAGGACTACAGGAAATGATTGACGTACTATGTGATTATTGCCTCAGGTGGAGCCTTAAGGTCAACCTCGCAAAATCAAAAATAGTTGTCTTCAGAAAAGGTCCGAGAATTTCAAGAGACCTTAATTGGCATTTTGACAATCAGGATATTGAAATTGTGAATAATTATAAATACCTGGGAGTTGATTTGTCCTATAACTTATCTTTCAATAAGCATATAAAAAACAAGCTCTCTGCCTCCAAAATAGCTATAAACTCTACATGGTCAAAATATCTATCCAACAAAGAGATATCACGTAAAAGCAAATTAAAAATATTTGATGCTTGTTCAAAATCAATAATGCTATACGCTGCACAAGTTTGGGGATATAAAAGAAACGATGATATGGAAAAACTGTTTCGCTTTTTTATTAAAAGAGTATTATTTTTACCTGAAAACACTCCGAACTACTTGCTTTATATTGAAACAGGTTGGAATACTCTTTATGTTACTTCACTAAAATTGCATTTCTGTTATGTTAATAAAATATTACGCCTTAACCCCCTAAGACTACCACGAATTTTAGCCGAAGAAATTTTACGCCGCGATATAAGTTGGGCCAAAGACTGGTCCAACCTTTGTTTATCACTAAACTACTCTCCTCCAGCGAACAATGTCCCTATGTGTCACTTATGGAAGGAAATACTGTCTGCATTGGTCGCGAAAGAACGTCAAACATTCTTCACAGAAGCCTCATTTTCTCAACATCACGATCTATATGCCCATCTGCAATATGATCGAATATCAAGCCTAACAGATAAACTATCTGCGCGAGCGGCTAGCTTAGTCATAAAAGCTAGAGGTGGTCTACTGAAATTAAACGCTAGCTGTTTTAGAAATACTGATACCATTTGCTCAATGTGCAACTTGAACGTAGAGGAAAACACTTTTCACTTTATTGGCATTTGCCCGATATACAATCAATACAGAATGGCATATTTTGGAAAGGTTTGTCTTACTTTAAGTGAGGTGTGTATGATATTAAATGGCTCTAATTTCGAATCGCTGTATAAGTATTTAGAAATTTGTATAAGATATAGAAATTTAATATTAAATGAATTCAACTATTGAATACTAATTACATAAATATTTTTTGGGTGAAAATTATATAATTTTAAATGGCTTACAGCATAAAGCTAGCCAATTGTATTATAGATTTAATTTTGTACAATACATTTACTTTTTTTTGTAACTGTAATATTAATAAATCTATTAATAAATATAAATATATAAAAATATATAAGTTACAAACCTTAACAAGCATTGGTATTGATTTACCAGTCCATTGAAAATCTTGAAAAATTAAAATCGAGAATGGGGGGGGGGTTCCCTTAAATTCCCTTCGGTTGGCAAAATGTCACTAAAAAAGTATCGTTTAATTAATTTTAAAACTTAGATCCATATACATAATATATATAATGTATGTGGGGAAATTTCAAAACTCTATCTTAAATATTGAAGTGAGACCTATATGAGATCTAGACAGACGAGCAGCAATTTATGCATCGGATTGACTCAAAGAACATTATAACAAGAAATAACTCTTACTTTCGGTCAGTTTTGGTGGATGTGTGGAACGAGTGCATTTTCGATGTTTTTCCGGATTAAACCAGAGACAAGAGTACTGGTATAGGAGTTATACGCTGTGCCCGGATGGAATATATATGATACTGGTTAAACAACTAGATGACATAGTCTCACCGGTTGCATTTTAATCTGCCCTCAATTAGTCGAGTACCCACATATTTCTTGAAGCCTGGAGAGTAGGCTGTGTAATCCTGGCTAACGAGGCGTGGAAAGCAGAGGTGAATCAAACAAGCCGATTTGTGTTCTGCCAACGATATTTGAGGCGATACTCCTCTCATTGGGGAAAGTAGTTCATTCGAATAGCTCAAAATATTAAAACTTTAGATCATCAATTATATGTGTGGACGCCAGTCATATGTGGAAGTCAAAAAATTGAACACCCGTAGAGTGAAACAAAGTATTCCCCAAATGGGGGATTTATCGGAAACTGTTAAATCTCTTGCTTTCTAAGATTCCACAACAACCTGATGGCATAAAGTGTGGTCCCTAAATCTACATAAGTTTGCGAAGAACATACGCATCGTCATCAAAGCAACAATAAGGACAGACTTCACCCAACCAGACACGACAAGACAGATCTTAATCATCTACCCAATAAGGAAAATTCAAAAGTCGGACGAGGTTATTATATAGTATGGTGCTCCAGTTAGATAAAATCGGACGAAACTATATATCTGAACTAAATCTGAACCGATTTCAACAAAACTTCACGTACGTCAACCTGCAATCATTTCAATACGCTATGCTACATTTTGTTTCAATCGGACAGATATTGGCAGTATGGTGCTTCTTCATCTACATAAAATCGGTCGAAACGAGGACGAGGTTATTATATAGTATGGTGCTCAAGTTACATAAAATCGAACGAAACTATATATCTGAACTAAATCTGAACCGATTTCAACAAAACTTCACGTACGTCAATCTGCAGTCATTTCAATACGCTATGCTACATTTTCTTTCAATCGGACAAATATTGGCAGTATGGTGCTTATTCATCTACATAAAATCGGACGAAACTATGTATGGGAGCTATATACAAATCTGGACCGATTCCAACAAAATTTCGCATACATCAATTTAGACCTAATTCAGTATAGTGCGCAAAATTTTGTCTCAATCGGACCCATATTGGGAGTTCGGTGTACCATTTACATAAATCGGACGAAACTATATATATGGGAGCCATATATAAATCTGAACCGATTGTCTCCAATTTTAATAGAGTTCGACCTTCGTCCAAATAAGTGACCTGCGCAAAATTTCATCCAAATCGGATCATAAATGCGACCTGTACTTTGCTCACAAATATAAATGGACGGACGGACATGCATAAATCAACTCAGAAAGTAATTCGATTCATATTTTAAAAGTAACCATGGGTCTATCTCTATGACTTTCGCCCGTTGCAAAAATATGCACAAATACGTAATATCCATTACCACAGCGGTGTGAAGGGTATAAAAAGAGACAGAGGTACTTGGGTGTATTTCTAGATGAACAGGTCTATCACTCAGCTAGTATGTATAATATACTCGGAAATTATCATACCATCAATAGCAGCAGAAGAAAAGTGACAGAAACACTTTGGTGTATTTCTAGATGAACAGGACATACACAGGCATTATATTAAAAAAAAACTCTAAACTGCGAATAAAAATAACTTGGCGGGTAATGTGGACCAGTATCTGTGGGTAATGAGGATCAGTAAGTTATAGGAACAAGATTATGTAACGACCTTAACTCCTACGAGTACGAATTATCTAATGTCGCGATACCATGCACAATTACCAGCATGTGGATTATATGTACGTTGCACTATCTAACTGCCCAGCTAAGTCCATTAAATTGTCTCAAAATTTCCTGTTGACACACCCCATATGCCTCTCTGAATTTGAATGCCGATCATACAGAACTTCACAATAGAGATTGATTCAATTTCTTGTTTTACATTTGCTACAAAAACAATGAACCTACATTTGCATTCCGAACTAAAATTATTATTCGGACATATTTTTGTATCCTCAGCCTTATGACCAATTAGGGTATATTCACTTTGATACGCAAAATGATGACTCATCGAAATACTGGCTTTAGACACCTATGTTTGTTTGGTCTGTCTGTTTTTGCACATCCTGCTAATATTTCTTCCAAACTTAGTTCATGTTCGATGATGGGGAATATCGGTCCACTACCTCTGGTCAAAATTGTAAAAAAAAATAATTTTGTAATATTATGCGAACGGACTATCCGATTTGAAACAAACTTTTTACAACCAATTATATTTACCAATCCTAGACCAAGTCCGAAGATGGAACCCACTGATCAACTCCTACATGTACCTCCCCCACAAGCGGTCAAAATTGTAAATATTTATAAATCCAATATTCTGCGAGTGGAATGTCCGATTTGAACAAACATTCTGTACAATCTATTGTCGTTACCAAGTCTTAATCAAGTCCAAAGTGGGACCAGTCGGCTCTCTTCTTCTGGTAGCTCCCCACAAAGGGTCAATATTTTATAAATTTGTAAATTAAATTTGAATCGAATTGAAAACTAAAACATAAATCCGAAATTTTTTTTAATAAAAACATATACCTTATATAAACTGAATAAATAAACCTGTATGTAATTCCAAAGACCTCCGCTAAACTTGTTAGATACATGTTTAAGATTTCAATTCAAAATTTCTGTTTCGCGGAGAGAATGAGTTGTTCGACGTCGGTTGTTTGTGCTACACAAGAGACCCACAGCACCATCTTTATTATTTAAAAACCATGTTCGCTACGTGAACATCATGCGGGCCAGAAAATGAATATAAAATATCAAAAATGTAATTATAAAGAAATTAAAAAACAGATAGGTGATCGCCTCTAGATACCACCGCCATCTTTCCAACCAGCTTGTTCCCGCTTCTGACCGCAGACTTCATTTTGGTGGGAAAACCTACCCCTTCTGCTTCACCATCTTTCCTGGCACCCAATTCGTTCTCTTCGGCAGAACGTCCTGTTTATTCCGTTCTCTTCGGCAGAACGTCCTCTTTATTCCGTTCTCTTCGGCAGAACGTCCTCTTTATTCCGTGGTGCACCATTTAACGTTCAATGATTTATGTCGACAATCTTCCTGACCGGAACCTCCGTAACCAGCGGTCCCTGCTTATCACCACTATCACATTTTGTTGTGGGTTCAGCGCCATTTTCCGCCGGCTTCATCTTCCTACCGGCCACATCTTCCATCAACTGCTCGCTACGGTTGACCGTCTTCATTATCTTCCAGGGCGGCACATCCACAAACCTCTTCATATTAGCAATGTAACCGCTTTTTGTTGGCGGCTCCGAATCTTCGGCTGCTATCTTCGTCTTATTGGCGGTATCATCGACAAGCTTCGTCATAACCACCACTTCCTTCTTACGATGAACGTCACATTTGTCCTCGGCCTTCATTTTCCCGCCCGCAGTTTCACGATTTATATCCGCAATATTCCTGATAGGGACATCTGCAACTAACGGCCTTTGCTTACATACCCTATAATATTGTTTTGTCAATTCATCGTCATTTCCGCCTGCTTCATCTCCGCAACATAATTATCAACTGGCGGCTCACACTTCTCAGGCTTGACATCTTCTAGAAATCTCTTCCGCATCTTTTGAAATAGCTTCTCTCTGGCTATTTCAAATCGTTTATTCAGTTCTTTAATTTTTTCCAGAATATCTCTTTTCTCCGGATAGAAAATCCAAACATGAAGCCAAGCGCCTTCTAGAATTGCACTTTGCTTGTCCCAGACGTCCACCAAACACTCCAACAAATCCATATTAATTTCAAATCTCATTTCCTTGAGACTTCTTTCAAATGTGTGGATCTTAAACCATATAAAGTTTGAAAGCCTTCTCTCCTCTTCGGCCGGTGCATTCACCGCCTTGTTCCTTGCCACAGCCTCCTTTGGACTCAGCATTTTGAAGGTTTGCAATGTACTGCCTCGTACTTACACTGCATCTCCTTCTTCTTCTCTGCTACGGAAATGATGCTCCCTGCTTTCTACCGCTATTGGTTTAAGCTCTGCGTCAGCTTTCTCCTCCAGACTGCATTTCTGATGTTTCTGCTTCCGCATTTTTATGCTTATGGATCAATATTTTAATCTCCTCCACCAATTTTTGAGTTTCCGCAAAAACGTTTTTCTCAAAAAATCACCTCGTATAACTGACTGCGCCATCAGAAACGCGTGGTTTTTCTCAAACTTATTTCTTATTCCCGGCAATTTACAACTGCGAATAGGCTCGCCTAGCTGGTTTCTAATTTCTATAAATTTGTAGTAGATGTCTCTTTGTTGTTCGATGGTATTTTCAATTTTTCCCATTTTTATATTTTATTATTTATTCGCGGGTTCTTTTAAAAAAATAGACTCGAAGGACCAAATGTTTCGCGGAGAGAATGAGTTGTTCGACGTTGGTTGTTTGTGCTAAACAAGAGACCCACAGCAAGACATTCACCATCTTTATTATTTAAAAACCATGTTCGCTACGTGAACAATTACAAAAAAATGTCTTCAATATTAAATACGAGTAAAGCCCAAACACAAGTTCAAATCTCCATCATCGCCTCATATCATTGCAGACACCATGGCGACGACCACACCGACACAATCATCAATCACCTTTGCAGACTCGTGTATTGCACTTACACTGACCAATAATGCCTAAAAATAACAGCAACAACAACAGCGATAATAATAAAACTTATTACAGGAGGATGTCCCACTGAGTAGGAGATAACAACCGGCCGCAGCAGTTGCAACACATATGCCCACTGGCCAGCTAGCCAGCCATACTCTTATGTAAGTGCGAAAATTCAAGTGGAATAGTTACTGTGGGTATTTGTGTGTGTGTGTGTGTAAAGCCTTATTCGGTTCATAAATGCACTTGAAATGGGTATTTATGGTTGGGTTATAGCTTTACACTTCGTTCTGTTAAAATTACTAGACAATGGTGGTGTCGCAAAAACACCCAAAAACAACATCAATTACAAAAACACACACACACTCACACACAAAGAAATAAACATAAACAAATAAATTTTATTTATGTTGTCCTTAAAAACATAACCAAGGCTACCATGAGGTCGTACCAACCCAACAGGAGATGGCCAGTCAGCCAGCCATCCTGTCGTTGTCGCATAACAACAGCAGCAGCCACAATCAAGGACCAAAAACCAAAACTGAAATATTGCCATTACTATTACGATTTTTTCCAAGTGGAGGGGGGGATGAATATTGCTAATGTTGTTGTGGATGATATGTAACTATGGGTGTGTGTGTATGTGAGTGTGCTTACTTTTATGTTGAAATTGCCATTTACTTTTCGTGTCCCTATGGCATTAAGGTTCCTGTTTTTGTTTTATGACTCTGTTGGTTGGTTCCTTTCTTGACCATTTGGGAGTGTCACACACCCAACGCCATTGCCTCCGCATCGAACGACGACCGTCCATTGCTAAACCAAAAGACATATCTTTTGCATATTTAATATTTATGTATATTTGTTTGTCCCATGTCCTGTTGTGGGAGTAGTTGCGTAACTGATATTTGACAACCAAACTAACACCTCCTCGAAAATATAATTCTCCACAATTTCTATCTCTCTCGTTTGTTGCAATCTTTACCACCGATGTTGCTATTGTAACGACAAACTATTTTATTACAAACCTCTGTTGTTGAGTTACTATGGTTGGTCGGCTGTTGTTGTTGTCGTTGTACTGGCATTAAATATTTTTGTCTTTTAATTTGTCATAGTTTCGCGTTTTTCTTTGTCTGTGGTGGTTGTGGTCTTTATTTTATTTTTCATTGTCATTTTTCACACACTCACAGTCTGCCATGCATATGGTTTATACGAACAAGTGTGTGAGGTTTTGAATTAAAATTGTTGTGGTGGAATTTTTTGATTGTTGGATATGCATGAAATTACAGTGGGCTTCGGGGAATCATATTATCAGATAGTAATTATTATCGGATAATAACCCAGATTGGTAGCATTTATTTCAGAGACCCGCAATCTCACATTGGTTGGAAAGACAATCAAAATATCGAAAATAGGCGGAACCGTTAAAGAATATCCATTTTTCTTTGTTGTATTAGCAATCTCACATTGGTTGGAAAGACAATCAAAATCAATTACATATATTTTAACATATTGAAAAAAAAACAATGACAATATGTAAATAAACTTACTTGAAGAAAGTTATGTTGTCTTTAAAATAGGCGGAACCGTTAAAGAATATCCATTTTTTTGTCATTAAAATCTGGGGAGGAGCTAGTTTACCATTTGAGATCACGAAATTAAAAGTATTTTGCCTATTAAGAGCCCGAAATGACGAATACAAAACGTGTTCATATTTTGAACTGGCGACCGCACATTGTCCTATGAATCAAAATAGTCGAGTTAAAGACACATCTATTAGAAGATGGGCATGCTTTCTTCACGAAACTAAAAAATGGTGTCCTATATGGGAGTATGGTTATATATATGCACCCTATCTAATCGATAAGCTCATAATTTGGAGTACCTGAAGATAAAATGACTCACACATCTTCAGGTGCACAAAATTATAACCTTATCGGTCCCATAAATCTTAGGACCTCTAAAATACTTAAAAATAGGGATTATTTTTTAAATGATGGTTATGCCAAAATAAGGACCTGTACCGCACAATTCTTTTATAAGCATGAAATGCCAATTTGAAGTCACTTCGATTGGAAAAATCGGATACAGTCCTGGAAATTCCGAAAAGGTGGCGGTTCCGTAATATGTGGTATATTTCAGAACATTGACTTATATGTACTATTTTCAATATCCCACAGTATAGGACGAATATCAATGAATGAGATTGGCTTCAAATTCTAAACGATCACGTATACTACGGCCTCTGTCAAATATTTTGAAGTGTTACATACGAAATAACATGTTATGGTGGCGGATATATATACAAAAGTATATTCCAATTACTATAGCAGGTGATCTGAATTTGGAGATGAGTTTCGTTAGGGAGTGAAATACAGCCCTTAAAAGTGTGGGTTACTATTTAAATGGGGCTATTTCAAATAAGAACTTATACTGAACATTTTCCCTTAAGGGAACCCCAACCGTTCTCGATTTTAATTTTTCCAGATTTTCAATGGGCTGGTAAATAAATACCAATGCTTGTTAAGGTTTGTAACTTTGCACATATATATTTGAAGATTTAAAAGAGAAGAAAAATAATTTACAAAAAATTTTTGTTATTGCTTTGTTGTTGTTTTTTGTAATTAAAGAAAAGCCCTTATTTTTGATGGCGGGCATGATAACTCCTCACTGGAACATCGGAATCCAAAAATTCCAACGGTGTTAGAAAGAGTATATGTCTCTGTCGCTCAAAAATAATAAAATGGCGGACCTTTGAAAAAATATTTTTGGAAAATCGCCGATTTTTTATCAAAAACCAAGTTAAAAATAAGGAAGATCTTCACGGATTGGCTTTATCCTAGTTCATACAATAGCTATACACTCACAGAGAAACGTGTAAAAATTTGGAATCGATTGGGTCATTAGTTTTTGAGTTATCGTGCCCGCCATTCGCAAAAGAGAAAAACGCGATTAAAGTTTGAGAAGCCCTTTAGCCGTCACTTGATGCTGACAATATATTCAAGAGTTCTTGAGATTTTCACTTGAATTTTTGTAGAGACATTCTAGAATTAGTGTAGAATCGAATTAAATCAAAAAAAATTGACGCCAAGAATGGGGTTCCCTTAAGGCATGAAATGCTAAATTGCAGCCAATTCTATCGGAAAATGAGGCTAAAATTTAAAATTCCGAAAATAGGGCGGAGCCTGTAAAACATATCAAGTTTCGATGTCTATCGTGATCTAAAGAGATGGTCTTAGAATTTCAAACGATTTTTCGGGTCTCAGTTAAATATTTTGATCTTACTGTGGAGGATATATAAAATGTATTGAAATTTTTCTGTATTTTCTTCTTCTTTTTTTAAGATTCAGGATGATTGCAAGGTGAGTTGATTGCAGCCAAGGTATATGTGGGACACTTGGATTGAGTTGATCTGATGGTATGGGTGGAGGTGATCTCCTACTATGACATTCGCAATGTATTAGTCTACAGCTAGTAATATAGATGATGACAACTATGTCCGTGATCAGGCAGTACTTTGAGGCTTTAAATGCATTTCAGTCAAAAATAATTTCAGACATAGAAAATTTGCGAACATTTGTATTTTGAGTAAATTGCACATAAAATATCCCACTGTATAGACATAAACATAGGTTCGCGGTTAAGACAGGTCTCAAATGAGGCTACATATTGGTTAGAGTTCTGTCTGGGTGGGGAATCCTTTCAGAAATTGAGGATTTTTATTGATTATTTCGATAGCTCGAATGTCCTCCATTAGAGTATGTTCCGGCAAATACAAGTTGTTTGGGCCGCCGTCAAGGTTCGAGTGGATTTCTCAGATAGGAATCAGCCGTAGACCGTTATCTTCATGGAATATCTTGAGAACTTAGTTAGAAAGGGACTGCAGCCGAACTCTTCGAGACTCTGGATATATCGATTTCTTCAGGAAACGTTGTGTATCCTTCACCGCACTATGGAACAGGGCATTATGTCTTGGTGTGTTTAAGGAAACAAGGTAGACCCATAGTTATTTTTCGTATATACATAGAATTACTTTTTGAGTCGATTTATTCGTGTCCCTCCATCGTCGTCACACATTGTTAGGGAACACCAAACATGTTTCAATAGTTATCTATAAATGTCGACAACGACATAGGGAATACCAATTTGCAAAAGACGACTCTTTATGACATCGTTTTGAATCGACGACATACAGAATAGGGGTGAATATTATGAATGTACATTGTCGTTTGGGATTTCCATCATACAAGTGTTCTCCGTCGAATACAGTATTTTTAGGTCGCCATCAAGGATTCTGGCTGGATGTTTCGGACTTAAATCAGCCGTAGACCGATATCTTCAAAGAATTCATTTGATAACTCATTCAAATATTTTATTGTCCACGAACCCACAATTCGAAGTGCAATGCAAGAGAATTCTCTTCGAAAGCTTCGCAATATCGAATTTCTCCAGAAACGTTGCGCATTTTATTCGGTGGACGTTTGTATGATTTTAATCAATCTGACCGGAGGTATATTTAGCCTGCCAATAAGGCTATGTTAACCGAAAATGACGTTGACTGTCCTAGTAAGTGGTGTAAATATTTTGTAATACAGTAAAGTACGGTTATAGCGAACTAGTAAGGACCAAAGCAATTAATTTGTTATAGACGAAGTTCGTTATAAAGTTCGGTAAGACAAAACCAATAATTAGCAGAAAAATATATATAATGTTTGTGTCCTTTTTGACCATATCGTAGCTGCTTCTCTTTTCCTTGTATGAACTTGAGATTTTTTGTGAAGAAAATTCGTTATAATTGGTGTTCGTTATAAGTGTACTCGACTGTAGTTTGAAGTCGGAATCGTAGCATCATTATCCAAGATTTGCAGTCCAACATCATCTTAGTCAGTTTTTTGTATACTCAGCCATTTAACTAACTTTCTACGATGGACATGTGTCTCATCATAGGGCTAAATCCGTTTCAGGCTTTCGAAGGCAGTGGCCGATTTCATACAAACTTTGCATATCGTAATATTTTTCTCTAACCTAAATCATGTACGAAGATGGTACTAATCGGTCTGGTGTCTTCCGAATAAAGTGTCTATTTTTACCAATTTTTAAATTCAGTGGAGAGTCCAAACTGTAAGCATCACAATATTTTTATCAAAACTAGACCAAGTCAGAAAATGTAGCCCCACTCCTTCTGGTATTTTCTCCCATAAAGGTTCAAGATTTTAAAAATATCTAAATGTCATATGATGATAACGGTGTATCTGATTGGATTTATTTCTTGCACAACGTACTATTTTTACCAAATCTGTATTAAATCCGAAGCTGAGATTTACAGCAAAATTTCGGCTTAACTCTAGTTTAATAAAAACGATCAGATTTTTCTGACATTTTTTCCAGAGGTATGTATTTTTACCCTAATTATGGGGATATTTTTTTTTTCTTGAGGGACGTACCCGTTACCCGGTTATTTGACCCGGAAGTTCAGGTACGGGTTATATCCGATTCTACGGATCCGGTTAATATAATATGGGTATCATTTTAAAGGTTATAAAAATACCTTTGGAGGGGGACTATAATGGACCCAAGTTCGACTTTTAGGGAGTTTTTCTAAAAAATCGGGGACCAGTTCTTTGACTATATCTCCAAAATGGTTTGAGATAACCCCATCATATTACCACTAATATTTTTATAACATTTAAAATGATTTTATTAACCATTTTATATTAACCGGATCCGTAGAACCGGATATAACCGGGTACCCGTACCCGAACTTACGGGTCAAATAACCGGGTAACCTGGTACGTCCCCCAAGAAAAAAAGATATCCCCATAATTAGGGTAAAAATACCTACCTCTAGAAAAAATTTGAGAAAAATTTCATCGTTTTTACTAAACTAGAGTTGTTCCAAAATTTCTTCTAGTACCTCCTCCACAAACTGTCGAAATTTTATAAAATTATAAATTCAATAAAAAATTTATTCACCTACATACTAGACAGTGATTTCGATAACCTCTGTAAACAAAATAGCGCACAAAAGTCTGGTTAAAGGTATTTAGTATTCACATATCAAGGCTGAGGTTATATTTCTGTCGACAAAATTTTTCGCGTTTTCTTCGAAATTTCAGACATGACCAGCGTGACCGCAAAAATTATACGGTTAAGTTAAGCATTATTTTTAATACAGAATTCTTGTGATACTTTGGATAATGTAGCGAATCTTATACTATTCCCGACAACATCGTAAATTGTGTATAGGTATCCTATACCGTTGTTAGGATTTTGTTTTTAAATTTCAATATTGTGTTGGGACCTGTGAAAAATTATTGGTCTATTTTTGAAGAATATCTAAGTGAAGCAAAGAAAGTAGTTTTAACAAACATTGCCACTGTACTCAAACAAATAACACGCTGTTCGACACATCCAAAAAAATGGCGCCCGAATGAATTTTGTTCGCGGTGTTTTCAGTTTTTATTTTTGTTTTCGATTTTTTTTTTTTTTGTTTCTTTATTCGTTCTTTTCAACGGTTCGGAGAGTGTTTATTTTAGTGATAATAATTCATATTTAACGTGATTAAGCACGCACAATACGAGCAGATGAATAGTACATACATTTACGCTAGTATGTTATTGTAGTTGAAACTTTGACAATAAATCAAACAAAAATTTCCGAATACAGCATTGGAATTTTTGGCCAATTTAATTTGTTTTAAGCATAATTTATGTGATTTTTTCCACGCTGGCTACGAATGTGGCAACGAAAATGCGTTATACTAAATAAATTTCCCTCTATTGTAATTTTTGAATGAAAATAATATTTCTTTAGTTTCCTTTTGACGCAGTTTTTCTTAGCCAATAATTTTAACAAGGCATTTATGGAATTCGAATATTTGTATATTGCCAATAAATTTGAATTCTAACAAATTGTACTGTCAACGAATATGTCACAACAAGTCATTTTTCAACGGCCATATAAATGGCATATCATCTAATGTGTCTAAGGAAATGCGAAACGATTGATTTATGTTTATCAATAAGTTTTGGAAAAGTAAAAATTTATTGGCAAATAAAAAATGGAACGGAATATGGAAATAATGACATGAAAATGACAGATATGAATGGACACAAAACATATAAAAATTGTATAACTAACCATGATGAGACTCCTTAAAGTAGGCTTCAAATTACTGTTCATTTTAAAAGTATACTTTAAATTATTGTTGAATTTTTAATAACATTTTCAAAAATATCTTTGTAATTATAAATTATATTGTCGTCCAAACCAAAACAAATCTATTGTCCTAATGGGTCATTTTTAGAAAAAAATTTAAATTGGAAAACTCAAAAAAAAAGAAAAACAATGGCCATAACTCACTTTTCCTAAACTTACGTTTGGGGATGTAAGACCTTGTAAATATCCCCAATTTAAAAAAAAACCAAAGGACAAATCCGCTTGTTCCAAATGTAGGTTATTTTTGAGGTGACCTATATTCAGTTAAATCAACGGAGGATTGTTTAAGGCGACCACCATTCTCAATTTCGAATTTCGACGATTTTCAAATGTGTGACAAATGAGCATACATTATGTTAAAGACTTGTAACTTTGCATACATGTAATGAAGACTTAAGGGGACCCCCCCCCCCCATTCTCGGGGTCAAATTTTTTTTTGATATAATTCGATTCTACACTAATTCAAGAATGTCTCTACAAAACTTCAAGTGAAAATCTCAAGAACTCTTGAATATATAGCCGATTTATTATTTCATCAAGTGACGGCTAAAGGGCTTCTCAAACTTTAAAAGCGTTTTTCTCTTTTGCGAATGGGGGGCACGATAACTAAAAAACTAATAACCCAATCGACTTTAAATTTTTACACGTTTCTCTGTGAGTGTATAGCTATCGTATGAACTAGGATAAAGCCAATCGGTGAAGATCTTCCTTTTTTTTAACTTGGTTTTTGGTCAAAATTCGGCGATTTTCCAAAAATATTTTTAAAGGTCCGTCATTTTGTTTATTTTAGAGAAAAGCCAATAATCCTAGTTCGTACGAGAGCCAGACATGTACTCTTTCTAACACCGTTGGAATTTTCGGATTCCGATGTTCCAGTGAGGAGTTATCATGCCCGCCATCAAAAATAAAGACTGTTCTTTAATTACAAAAAACAACAACAAAGCAAAAACAAAAATTTTTGTAAATTATGTTTTCCTTTTTAAATCTTCAAATATATATGTGCAAGGTTACAAACCTTAACAAGCATTGTTATTGATTTACCAGCCCATTGAAAATCTTGAAAAATTAAAATCGAGAATGGGTGGGGTTCCCTTAATGAGAATGAAAATAAATTTACAAAATGTTGTTTTTTTTTTTGTAAATCAAGAAAAGTCCTTCAATTCGACGGAGGACAGGATTGCCGATCACTGGGACATTCGAAACATGCCGTTTGGTCTTTTTGCGTATTTTTCCTTATTACGTAAAAACTAAATGCCACAAGACGAGATTTTAGATAGGGCCGTCTTCGAAAAGACTTCAATATTCGTATGTTTTTGATGATTGACTTTTAAGCTATTCTCTTTTAGGCAAACTGGTTTAAACAGCTCATGCACGTTTCATGCTTTATTTCACTGTCAAACGTCTTTAGTTTGGGTCTATAAATTTAAGGTAGAATGGAGAGATCCCCCTTTTATACCCCCAGCCTTTGGACTTATGAGGATATATACACTTTGATACGGTGAAAATGTGCCGCATCGAAATAATGTTTTAGACCACATGTTTCTTTGGACAAAATCCGTTTCAGAAAATTTGGTATCGATTTAGCCATGTCCGTCTGCCTGCCCGTCCGTGCGTTGTCCGTCTGTCTGTGTGGCTGGTGCGCACGATAACTCTCGAAGGGAATAATCGATTTCATCCAAACTTTGCTCAACTTAATATTTCTTCCAAACTTAGTTTAAGTTCCAAGTTCGGTCCACTCCTTCTAGTACCTCCCCCACAAAATGGGCAAAATTGTGCTAAAAATTAATTTAATAATAACATGCAAACGGACTATCTGATTTTAACGAAACTTTGTACAAACTATTATCTTTACCAAGCCTAGACCAAGTAGGAAGATCTGCTCCGCTAACTGGTTTTAAGTAGGTATGCAATTTTATTCTGATCAATAATCGACTTTGTGGGTCTTCGAACATGAGCTAAATCCGACAAAAGATGTTTGTCGATGAAGTACTGCGAAAAAACATTCATTCCATTCATTTCCATTAGTGGTCATAGAGCGGCGGTTCCGCTTCAGGAACCTATTAAGGTAAGGTCTGAGCGTTAAACCCTGCCGGAAGTCTTCGAAGAAGAAAGAGAAGAGTAATTATTGAGCAGCATCTCTTTGACCGGCGAAATGGATGGGCCATCCACAAAACAGCCCTGACCCCTTGGCACGGCACCCAATGAATTATTTTTATTCCCGCACATCAAGATCCTGCAAAAAGCATGTTTGGATCGATGTCTCAATTCGAGGGGAAAGAGTGAATATACAAGTGGTTTAGACGCATGAAGATGTATATAAATCAAGTTGATAAATTTAACCATTTTTCGTAATAACTATTCGCATTTTCTTTATTATGTCAGAAATATATAATCATTAAACAAAGTGTACATAGCCAATTTCCATATGTTTCACCAGCTCATAATAGGTATTCCCCATTCCACCAGAAAATTATTTATTACCGTTTTGGAGCCTTGACTATCATTAAATATAAATTTCTAAACACCCTATGTTATACCTTCACACAAAAGCCGATAACACATGTTTAACGCCTAAAAGCAGGCACTACACATAAACAACACTTATAATAATAATTTCCATGGTCTTTGAGACAGCGTGTTTCCTACAATTGTTGATGCTTTAAGCTGTTTTAATAAAAACTGACTCCAACCTAACAATATATTGATATGTTCTGATATTCGAAAAGAATATTAGATATAATATTGATTGTTCTTTTCAAAAATATGGAATATTGAGCTACACAATAAGCTGTCAATCGATTTTAGGCAGCATATTACTTCTAGGGGAATTTTCTAACCAAGGTGGATGGCTATAAAAGCTCTTCCTAATATAGATAAAGGTTTACAGGATGACTCACAATCTGAATACATCCAAATCAGCACTTATCCCAATTTTTTAATACTTTCTGAACAAAATATTGTTCTACTGAAACATCAATGAAGCTGTCAGCTGTATGACATATTTCATGTCAGTTTTTGCATAAATTTTAAAATGTATATAAAGTGGTTCACAAATAGAGTCGATCCGCATTTTATAATATTCCCCAATATCTCTACAAGAAAGTTTCAGGCAATTAATGTTTTTTGATCCTCCTCTTTTTCATAAAAACCAATGCATACTTTTAGGCTGAACGCATTCAGCTTTGCATACTTACACCCTTTGCTAAAATTTGATTAAGTAAATTGCACCACAAATCATGCATAGCATAATAAAAATTTACTAAAAAAAGAAATCACATAAAAGAAGAATCCCCCCTTTTGAAAAGGTTAACTCTTTCAATCCGCAGTTCCGCATGCCAAGGGCTGCGATTCTTTTTTGTTTTTGTGTTCCACTTTCATGGAGATTTTAACGCAAATACTGTAAAGCAATAAAAATAATTTGTCGTTCTGTCGTTTGAGCAAATAAAACATAAATCGTTATGGAGTGTAAGTAAAACCCTGCTGCCAATTGAGGTGTGACACTATAACGCAGGAAGAGGCGGGGTAAGGGGGGATGACAATATACCGGCCCATAAAAATAAGATTCTTTTTTGCCACATTTAATGGGACTAAACTTTAGTTGTTTGTTTTACAACTACAAACGTTGCGATGGGGTTACACACTCTCACACACACTCACAATCACAACAGCTCATAAAAATCACATTTACAGTCATTATAAAAGAACTAAAAATATACGGAGTTGATTTTAATGACTTTAAGGGACAAAGGAAGGGAAGTAGCAAGAGAGAGTGTTCAAAAAAGAGGATGACAATGATTTGGGAAAAAGGATTCTGGGAGTACTTAATACATCATCATGGTAAAGAAAAAAAAATTAAACTACTACCCCTGCTCCAGTTCTCCTTTTTTGGTTGGGATTTTGATGAGGTAGAAATGAATCTGTCAGGTTAGATGATGGAGTGCCCCTAGAATTATGCAACAATAGCTCCTAGGAGCCCGGCAACATCTTTGAGAGAGTTTTTTCTTTCTTTCGTTTGCTCGCAGTTTATTACTTTTTAAATGTTTAACAAAAGTTAACTGACGGATGGTAATGCCATCATTTTTTTGTAACACTCCTCCGACTTCGGCGCCTTCTTCATCACTGGAATTTTCACTAAAGCCCCAAAGCAATAATAACTGAATGAAAAAATGAAAATTTTCATAAAGTGTGAAATTTGTTCTTTATTTTAAGTTTTTCAGTTGATTTTCTTTCTTTCTTTGTCAGGAATATACCTCCCTGTTCGCTACCAAGCTATGTAGCAAAGATATTTGCATCAGCTGTTAAGTAATTCATCATTAAAATGCATGAAGCATGGCAGCATCACTCCACGAGGACGACGACGAAGACTGGCTGCATCTGTAGCCAACTACGCGTTATTGTAAAACGAAACTAGAACACAGTTTTGCAATTTAAAGAGGGAGGGGGGAAAGGAGAGGGAAGGAGAATTGAACGACATGCTAGACAATCAAATGCAATTTTTCCCTTGGTATGCTGAAAATCTTAAAGTTCGCCGGGAAAAATGAATAGCTGGGGCAATGAAAAAACAAGAAAGGAAACGATAAGCAGTCCCTATAATGTCACCTTCCGACGGCTTTAAGTTTTTATTCTCACTCAGTGGGGGAAATTGTTTCATATTTGTTTCTTTCTTAAATCTTTAAATTATTACCCAACAGCTTTGGGAATTACTGAAATGCTAGGGCAACGACTGGTCCAAAAATATGATGACAATGATTTGTTATAGCATTCCAACCCACCCCTCGAAAAAAGGATGAAACTAAAATTGATGACAAGTAATTTGATTAAAGTAAATGAATGGCGAGTGCTCATGGGGATCATCGCAACACAACACCAACAACGCAGGGTGTTGAGTTTAGAAGATTTGTGAAAAATATTTTTTTTTATTTTTCGTTGTTGTCTGGAGACATGGCCGGCCATCAATCAATGACAAATTTTCTCCGTCATAGCTGAAACTGATGATGGTGACATTTGTTAACCTTAATAATTTCATCGAAATACAACAGAAAAGGGGAAGAAAAAGGAACTTGAATTTAAAAATATATTTTAAACATATTTTTCAAGGTTTTTTTAAAAATATTTTGATTTTGATTTTTTTAAAAATATTTTGTCAAGTATTGCCAGAAGCGTAGATTTAAAGATAAGGAGGGTTCTTTTAAATATTTTTTCAAGGACTATCAACAGACGTGGCTTTTTATACCCTACACAACTATGTTGTCAGGGTATTATAGCTTTGTGCAGCCCCAAGAGTTTGTAACGCTGCGAAATAGTGGTCCAACACCCACCAATAAGTATACCGATCGTCTTATCTCGACTAGCTGAGTCGATCTAGACATGTGTGTCCGTCTGCCCATTATAATTTGTAAACACGATACAAAATAGTGGTCCTACACCCACCATTAAGTATACCGATCGTCTTATCGCGACTAGCTGAGTCGATATAGATATGTGTGTCCGTCTGTCCATTATAATTTGTAAACACGATACAGACCACAGTTATGGACAAATCTTCGCGAAATTTTGCATGAAGGAAGCGTTTTGACCAATGAAGAACCCTATTGTTTTTGGTAAAGATCGGATAATCGGGGGAATGTATGGACCAAATATTTAATTTTTGTCGGTTGTTCTGGTCGCTCTAGAGGCCGCAATTATGTCTCCAACATCGCGAAATTTTAATTAGGGGATCGGGGCAAAGAATAAGCATGCCAGTTTTGATAAAAATCGGTCAATATTTAGCGGGTCAAATGGACCTTGACTTTTGTGTGAAAAATTACAAAATTTTATTCTATGGCATATATATTTACCCCTGAAGGACATAGACCCCAGAAGTTGATAGTATATCCAAGAGGTGTGGTTGACCTTTAAATTGATACCAATTATATTGTCATATGTACTCGGATGTGAGAGTTACACGTAAATATTTACAGGTGTTTACGTATTCATATATTATTTTGTAACCCATTACCACATTAGAGGGCAGAAATATGGCGCTGATCCCTTTACAATTTTCGATGAAGTTCCAGTTATGGTCAAAGACAACGCCTATAATTTTCGATGATGGACATATTAAAATTTTGGGATGAAGTGGACCACAAACTTAATTTTTTTGTGTGTTCTCAAGTCGAATATAGGCGAACATCACAACACAACCCACTGTGAAGGGAATCGGAATAAACATCCGAGTGGATTTCTTAAAGAATATTCATTTCTTACATATAATTTTTTTTAGCTCACCTACTTACTTACATACTTAGCTGGCTTGTGACAGAACTTTCGTTCCATAAGCCGAGACTAGAAAAGATTTCCAGGCGCGTCGGTCTTTCGCGCAATTTTTCCAATTTGAAAAACCACTTTCCGAGATGGTGTCGTCGAATTGATCTTTCCATCGTATTCGTGGTCTTCCCCTTCTGCGTGATCCATCAGCTGGTTCGCTTTTATATGCCTTCTGGGCTGGGGCATCTTCATCCATTCCCACAACATAACCTAGACAACATAGTCGCTGCAGCTCAATACGTCTAACAATGCAGAAGTCCGCGAATAATCGACGGCGATATTCACCGTCAACGCAGATCGGCCCACAGATCTTTCGGATAATTTTTCTCTCAAAAACTCCAAGAGCTGACTCATCTGCTCGCATAAGTACCCATGCTTCAGATATATATAACAGCACGGGTAGTATCAGCGTTTTGTAGAGTGTGGGTTTGGTCTGAAGGGAGGAGGCCTTGCATTTGAGTTGTTTGTTCAGACCATAAAAAAATCGGTAGGCCATCACAATCCTTCTCCGAATTTCAAAACTGATGTAATTCGTTTTATTTATGGCTGTACCAAGGTATATAAAATCGTTAACTACTTCGAAGCTGTAGTTCTCAAGTTCCACAGTTTGTCCGATTCTACTGGACGTCTTACGCGTTGATACCATCAGCTCGCCGTTTACTGCCAGGGCCACTTTGTCAGACTCCTTCACAATTTCTTCTTCAAAGGTAACTGTTACCGCTCTCAATGTTCGACCAATTACGTCGATGTCATCGGCGTAGTCGAGTAACAAACTATCACCTTGTCTGAATCCTCGTTCGGTATTAAAGTGCTCCGAGAGGTCCTTTCCGACTTTAAGTGCTGATCTTGTGCCAGTTAAAGTTATCCAGCATAGCCGAATTAATTTTGCAGGAATGTCAAACGCAGACATGGCTTTATACACCTCTGAACGGATAGGGCTGTCGAATGTGGCTTTACAGTCGACGAATATGTGGAATGTGTCGATGTATTTTTCGTGGGTTTTTTTTTCCAGGATTTGGCGCAGAGTGAAGCCACATTGGTATGGTCCAATAATGGTATTGGCCATTGGCTTCAGTCGTTCACACAGTACGCTGGATAGCACTTTATATGCGATGGGAAGTAGACTTTTTCCTCTATAGTTGGTACATATCGTCTTGTCTCATTTTTTGTGCACGGGACACAGAATGCTGAGGTTCCAATCATTGGGCATGCATTCTTCTAGCCAAATTGTACAAATAAGCTAGTGCATGCTCCTTACCAGCATCTGACCACCAGTCTTGATTAATTCGGCTTATAACACATCGGCACCTGCTGCTTTATTATTCTTCAGCTGATTGACTTCATCTTGGCTAGGTGGTATACACTCTATACCGTCATCTATTATTAGTTCTGGGGTATCCACTTCACTGCTACTATTTCATACCAGAAGTTTTTCCAAATGCTCATTCCAGATCCTTAGCACGATGTCTGTATCTGTCACCAGGTTTCCTTTTTCATCTCTACAGGAGGATGTATCTGCACCAAAGCCTTCAGTTTTGTGTTTTACCCGTTGGTAGAATTTTCGGGCTTCATTCTGACTCCTGTACATCTCCATATGCTCACGCTCACGTTTTTCTTGCTATTTCTTCTTTTTTCTGAAAATACGTTTCTCCTCTCTCTCCTTTTCTCCCGATAAATCTCCATCACATAACGTGTTGCTACTGTTCCTGTCCTCAGGGTTGCCCTATACGCTGCGTTTTTCACATCAGTAGCATTACGACACTCCTGATCGTACCACGGATTCCTTGATGGTGGTCTTTGGTATCCAAGTGTTGCTTTTGCTGCAGTTTGTAGGGAGTTTGCAATTCTCTGCCATTGTGCTTCTATATTATTATCGGGACAAGGGGTGCTTTCGTTAAGCAGTTGGGTAAGTTGAGCGGAGTAGGCTTCTGCTATCTCCGGATCGATCGGACGTCTAAAACACTGGATGAATGCCTTCCGTCTATCACAACATGATCGATATGATTTCTCGTTGTTCGATCGGAAGAAATCCAAGTGACCTTGTGTATATCGAGATGCTTGAATCTGGTGCTGCTAACTACCATATTTTTTGCTGCCGCGAAGTCAATCCACATCATGCCATCCCTATATTCATATTACAATGCAAATATTTCCAACTAGCCGGAAGAGAGAGTACCGGTCGACATTGAATTTCCTGATATATTAGTGGGGTATGACCACAGCACACATTCATTAAATGGACCACAACATAACACGGTATGTTTAGAAACATTTTTTGTTTCACTTTTTCATTTCATGTTAACTAAGAACGGAATCAACGAACGCAAAAACCTCACGCGTAGCAATGAAATTAAATTTTGGCACAGTAACATTTATTTATTGGTTGTGTGGGGGGAATGGGAGAATAAATGTTAGTATTTGTTGCAGAAAATATCTAACCACCCGCCTGGTAAATAACAACCTTACTCATGCTCCAGAAGTAATCCTTTGCTGTCCACCTTTCGGGTTTTCATATTTTCTCCACTAGCAAGGTAGACCATTCTGAACTATACCGGATTTAAATTTGTGTGTGTTTGGATAATTGTGTCAGACAAAGGGAATTGGCAGAGACGGTGTGAGTGAGTAAAGGACGAAGTAAAGAACACCCCCTCAGTTACATTGAAATTGTTACAAATTTTGTGCAATTATTTGTGGTCCATCCATGTGGTAGTGGCTTGGCGGCCATGTTGTTGGTGATGACGATGCTGGCGAAACGGAAATTGTAACAAAACTGTTTTTTAATAAAAATTAAGCTCTTATTTTTTTGGTTTGCTGGTTTTCAGGATAAACGAAGAAAAAACATTCGATTCGGAAAATTGTAATCGGACGATAAACAAATTACCATTTTTGTGTTGCTGTTGTTCTCGTTCTGTGTTCTCGGACTTTGCTCACTAAAGCTTTTAATAAATGTTTGTAAAGATTAATTTATGTGCACACCAGTAGAAAATTGCTTTATTGGCGGTGGTCGTAAAGGAGGTGTTAGTGCGACGGGTAGAAAGGGTATCAATATACTCGTAGGATTGTATATATTAAGCATCGAAAGTAAATTACTGTGGTAATCTTTGTTTATTTTGTATAATGTGGTGGTGGTATTATATTGGTTGTGGTGGTAGCGGTGTTCAAAAATTATTGGTCTGATAGTATTTAATCCAGACGTGTTGCTTCCAAAATCCTTGAATACATTATATTGATGCTTATTGCTCTGCTATTCCTTCAAAAATTAATTTTTAAAAAGTAAAAAAAAAAATGTGAGTCAGTCTTGTCTACAGATATATACCCTCAACCGATGTCTACGGAAGTACTGTCTATGTGGAGTATTATTATTTTTTCATATATGTGACATATTGTGGGGGAGGTACCATCGAATATGGATCGATATAACCAATATGTCCTTTAAATATATTAATTTAGTATAAATATCAAAAAAAAAAAAAGGAATAAATCTTTACCCCTTCAGCTTGTCATCTTCGTAATCCTAATTCAGGGCTATTAGTGCTTTAAAAAATAATGAAAAAACAACTATGAACGTCTCGCAGTTTTAGTTCTACTATCATAAACCCCTTCCGCCTCTACAGATCTATGAATGACTCCCTGAGATCCAGTTCGTATATGAAGAAGTTAAGACCTTCAGCTTGTCATCTGTAAAAGGCTCCCTGATCCTCAAGTTTTCTAGCAAAGACTCCATGAGACTAAGTTCACCTATGAAATAAAAAATAATGAAAAAATCCAACTACAATAGTCTCCCGGCTTTAGTTCGACTATCATAAACGCCTTGAGCCTCTCAAGGTCTATAAAAGACTCCCTGAGGTTCAGTTCGTATATGAAGAAATCCATACCTTTAGTTCGTCATCTATAAAAGGCTCACTGTTGCTCAAATTTTCTGGTAATAAATTCGAGAGCCTCAGATCTCCTATGAAAGAGAGCTTCAGTTCATCTATGACACTCCCTCCTCTAGGTCGTTTATGAAAGGCTCCCTGAGCTTCAGCTTAACTATGAAAGACTAAAAATTTCCTGAGTTTCATTTTTTCTAGGAAATACTACCTAAAATTCATCTCTTCTAAAAAAGACCCCTGAGCAACAGTTTGTGTACTCCGTTAATCTCAGCTCGCCAATACAAAAATCCCTGAGGTTCCACATGTCTTTAAGAAACTACTTGCGATTCAGCTCGTCTATGAAAGACTCCCTGAACTCCAGCTCGTATATGGAAAACTCCCTAACTCTATAAAAAAAACTTTCTTTGGACTTCAGATCAGTTACGAAACACTCCCAACCTACAGCTAATATATGAAAGACTACGAGGCTTCAGCTGATATATAAAAGGTCAGGACGTCAGGAAAGGATCAGGTCATTTAGGAAATACTCCGTAACTTAAACTACAAAAGACCCCCTTCAACTAGTCTATGAAAGACTTCCTTCTGCTAGCCTGTGCAAGCCTCCCTTCCTTCAGTTCGTCTACTACTACTTTC